>NC_134697.1:1635743-1663243 GCF_050947455.1 Rhinoderma darwinii | reverse complement strand
TGATATATGTGTGATATATGTGTGATATATGGATGATATATGTACGATATATGTGTGATATATGTATGCTATATGTATGATATATGTATTATATATGGATGATATATGTATGGTATATGGGTGATATATGTATGATATATGGGTGATATATGGATGATATATGTGTGATATATGGGTGATATATGTGTGATATATGTGTGATATATGGATGATATATGTACGATATATGTGTGATATATGTATGTTATATGGATGATATATAGATGATATATGGGTGATATATGTGTGATATATGTATGATCTATGTATGATATATGTATGATATATGTATGATATATGTGAGATATATGTATGCTATATGTATGATATATGTATGATATATGTGTGATATATGTATGATATATGGATGATATATGTATGATATATGGGAGATATATGGATGATATATGTATGATATATGGGTGATATATGGATGATATATGTGTGATATATGTACGATATATGTGTGATATATGGATGATATATGTATGATATATGTATTATATATGTATGATATATGGGTGATATTGGTATGATATATGTGCGATATATGTATGATATATGGATGGTATATGTATGATATATGTATGATATATGTGTGATATATGGGTGATATATGGATGATATATGGATGATATATGGATGATATATGGACGATATATGGACAATATATGGACGATATATGGACGATATATGTATGATATATGTGTGATATATGTATGATATATGTGTGATATATGTGTGTTATATGGATGATATACGGATGATATACGGATGATATATGTGTGATATATGTATGATATATGGATGATATATGGATGATATATGGATGATATATGGATGATATATGTGAGATATATGTATGATATATGGATGATATATGTGTGATATATGGATGATATATGTATGATATATGTATGATATATGTGTGATATATGTGTAATATATGTGTGATATATGTATGATATATGTGTGATATATGTGTGATATATGTATGCTATGTGTATGATATATGTGTGATATATGGATGATATATGTGTGATATATGTGTGCTATATGGATGATATATGGATGATATATGTGTGATATATGTGTGATATATATGCTATATGTATGATATATGTGTGATATATGTATGATATATGTGTGATATATGTATGATATATGGATGATATATGTGTGATGTATGTATGCTGTATGTGTGATATATGGATGATATATGGATGATATATGGATGATATATATGGATGATATATGGATGATATATGGATGATATATGTATGATATATGGATGATATATGGGTGATATATGTATGATATATGGATGATATATGGTTGTAACATATGCACAATTTGAATGTACTTTAAATGCATTTTTTGGTATGCTTTTTACAATTCTGATGTAATGATCACTAATGATGGATGCACAAGTGGAGGGTATAAAACCCTGATTGACACAGATCACCAGTGCTTGACAAAGGTCCTGCTGAGAGACTGAAACGCGGCTATTTCTGTACATGGGGGAATAAACCACTATCTTTGCCACTAGTCCTGGAGCGCTGCGTCTATTTCCTCGTTTGTGGATTCAGGACCGTGTGGATGACGGTCAAGGACGCAGAGCACCGTGATACGTGAACTCTCTGAAGTGCTGCTTTTTTCTACCTACTATATTTGATCCTACAGCTTGCACTCAAATCATCATGGATGAATCTACTAGTACAAAGCATGGTATGTTACCAACCCAGGTATTTTCCTATACAGACATGGATGTCGGCAGAATTTTGGGGGGATTTGAAGGAGATGCTTCCTTTTTGAGTGTGCCTTCGATCATTAATATCAAACGTAATTATGAGAACTTCACAAAACGAAAAATCACTTTGGAGTTACATCTGGCCACCTTGGGACAGTATCATAGGAATCAACGTATACCCAGAGGCATGCGGACGCAAACCAGACCCAATATGTTTTCACATGATAGCGACTTTCGGTTGAGATATGAACAAATCTCAAACAAATTTTCTCTGGATATTATTCTACTCAATCTGGAATTTTTGCAAAGGGATTTACTACTCAATAATACAAAATTAATGGATGTGGAAAACACACTAAAGGCCACTTTATCTGAGGAGGAATTTGATAAATTTGTTGAGAAACAACAAATTTATTTGTCAAAATTTAAAGGAGAAGCGAAGGAAATGAAGAGAAACAAATGGCATAGAGATTTGGAAGATTATGCTATGGGAAAAGTGTATACCTGGATGACAACTCAGGATGGTTATAGCTCTACTTCCAAACAACAACAAAAAAGATCCAAAGATACCTATATCAAGCAACAAAAGGAAGCTGATTTTTTAGAATCAGAAGGGAACATGGATACAGAAATGCACCAACTAGGAGAAGGGGGTGCAAGCGTAACAGAGGAAGGAAGAACAAGCTTCTGCAAGCTCAACAAAGGATCGAGCCAGAAGCCCACAATATCCAGGAAAAAGGACACGAAATCGTGGTAAATATATCTTCATACAATTTGAATACCACTGAGTTACAGGTGTTAAGCAAGGGACTTGGTTTTTGTCCCAGCCAGAAAATGGATTGGTTTGAACTAGAAATGGATATTATGCAATTTATTAGGAGATTAAAATTCAAAGTATGGTTTATGCATCAAGATACACCGGTTATTACTCCACATGTAACTCCTGAATTATGTTTAAAAGCGTATAACCTGTCTAGAAGAGGCAGGACGCAGCCGCAGGCTTAAGGGAAGCCGACATGACCGCCCTGGTAGGGAAAGGGTTAATGAGGTGAGGGAGAGGTGAAAGAAGCTAAGGAGGGGCGGGGAGGAGTTAAGGGGGACGGGGGGCCGTTACTACGCTTCCCGCTGTTTCTCGGCATTGAGCCGGAAGCAGCGGGAGGAGTAACATAGCACAAGCAAGCTCCCCGTTGCCCGGCTTTTAGAAATGGCAGAGGCCCTGATTTTAGAGCGGCTGCGTGCCGCTGCTGTGCACCACGGTCCCGGATGGCTGGAGGAGACCGTGGCTGCATTAACGAGGATCCCGGACGCCGTTTCGCCACGTCGGGCACGGCGTTCGGGGTCTGTTGAAAGGGACAGGCTCCCCTCCCCCGGCCCCCTTACGAGCATGGCTATGGCGGCGGGGGGGGAGTCGGCAACAACCGCTCCTGCGCTCGGCAGGCAGAGAGCGGTGCCAGGGGTGACGGCGATGCAGGCTGGGTCGACCCGTCCCTCTCGGCGGTCCCGACCTCCAGAGCGCCTTAGTCCGGAGGTAGTCCCGCGGACACGGCGTCGCAGAGGGAGCCCGATCCCGGACGCTGCAGGCCAGGCAGCTGGGAGGACCGCCCCTTCCCAGGCCCTGCGTCCTGGCAGGAATCCCAGGCCGCGACGGGGTCCGGCGGTAAGCAGGGAGTCGCAGGCTGGGCTCCCTGTCACCCCTCCCCCATCAGATGGAAGATGTGGAGAACAAGGTACGGCCGCCCCGCATGGTGATGTTCCGGCCAGGGGGCAGGCTTCGTCAGGATCGTCTAGACGGACGACTAGATCTGCAGCGACGTCGAGGCAACAGGTCCGGTCGGAAGTCTGGGTCCCGGCGGTCGGGCGGCAGGTTGCCGGCCCATCGGTCAGCGCGTCCTCATCCCCTTTCCGAAGATGTCGTTGGGAGGGACAGTCGTCGGCGAGAGAAGAATTGGAGGAAGGTGAACTGGACGTGTATCGTCGCGGTCAGGATGGTCCGGCTGACGGGAACACAGCGCCTGTGCAGCCCGGTGAGTGTATAACTCCATCATTGTCTTATCCAGCGATTTTTATGTCGGGTGTCGGCGGGGGGGCTGCTAGCATTGCATCGGGGGCCGGTAGTGGCGCGGGCGGACGCGACGGAGCGGGTTTGGCAGATTTAGTGGGTTGCTTACGGGAGCTGGTGGGGCGCCTGGATAGGGCCGCGGCGCCGGTAGTAACGGAAGCGTCTCCTGCGGTAGTTTGGGAAGGCCCCAGGGACGTGGGATCGTTGCAGGCGCGTCCTGTGGTGGCAGTTAGAGAGGCGGTCGCGGTGTCGGTACAGACCGAGGCACAGAAGGACGGCGATCGAGTGCGTATAGACGATCGTGCTCGGGGTGAGGTGTATGTTTGTTTTGAGGGTCCGTTGGGGGCGCATTTAAAGCAGGAGGTGCGTGAGCGGATCTGGAAAGACGAATATGTTGAAATTTTTTCTCTCTTGCCGCTGGCTAAATTTAATTTGGATAAAAGCAAGCGGGATGAGAGTAAAAAGGACGAGGAGGAACGGCGGCGGTATAGGCTTATCCCGCAGACGTTCGTTAATTGGTCGCAGGCGTTCGCCATATTGGCTAGTGTGATAGGGGAAAAGGCGCCGGAAAATTGTTCGGCGTTGTTTTGTTATTTTGATGCTATTGGGGAGGCTCATAGGGCGTATGGGGGTCAGGCGTGGCTGCGATATGATGAGCAATTCCGTCAGCGGAAGGCGGTTCGGCCGGCGATTCGGTGGGACCAGAAGGATATTGCTCTCTGGTTACGAGTTACGGCTCCGGTTAGGCAGCCCTTTCCCGGGAGCGGTGGCCAGGGAGGCCAGTCTAGTCAGAGTGGACAAAGCGGCGGGGGAAAGGCGGGGTTTTGCTGGCAATTCAATGAAGGCCAGTGCAAGTCCGGGGCCACGTGCAAGTTCAAGCACGTGTGCTCCGAGTGTAATGGTGCATCACACGGGGCGGCAAAATGTCTGCGAAAAAAGAGGTCAGGGAACCAGCACGGGGTTGGTCAAGGGGGTGTCGCCGGTGAGGGTGGAAAGGATGGCCCCTTATCTAAGTGAATATCCGGATAGGGCGGCAGCTAAGTTGCTTTATGAAGGGTTTAGTGTTGGTTTTGTTATTCCTCCGCCTCCTTATGAGGTTCCGGTTACGCGGAGAAATTTAAAATCGGCTTACTTGCATGCGGAAGTCGTGTCGGAAAAGTTGTTAAAAGAAGTTTCGTTGGGGCGCATGTCGGGGCCATTTGGGGAGTCGCCGGTGAGAGATTTAGTTGTGTCCCCTTTGGGTATTGTCCCTAAACGCGAGCCCGGAAAGTTTCGTTTGATTCAACATTTATCGTATCCCAAAGGTTCGTCGGTAAATGACGGGATTGATCACGAGTTGTGTTCCGTAGTTTATACCTCATTCGATAAGGCGGTGGGGTTAGTGCGGGCTGCGGGTCCGGGGGCGCTGCTAGCAAAAACCGACATCGAGGCGGCGTTCAGGTTGTTGCCGGTCCATCCAGAAAGCCAACGGCTGTTGGGTTGTTTTTGGAATGGGGCCTTTTACGTGGATCGGTGCCTTCCGATGGGGTGTTCTCTTTCTTGTGCATACTTCGAGGCGTTTAGTAGCTTCGTGGAGTGGGTAACGAGGGGAGTATCCGGGGTCGATTCGTTAATCCATTACTTAGATGATTTTTTGTGCGTTGGCCCGGGGGGTTCGCCGGTTTGCGGTAACTTGCTTCATGCCCTGCAGAAGGTGGCGAGGGATTTTGGGATCCCTTTGGCGCCGGAAAAAACGGAGGGCCCGGTAGCGACGATTTGTTTCTTGGGAATTGAAATTGACTCGGTGGCAATGGAGTGTCGGCTCCCGGCGGATAAGTTGGGTGCTTTGAGGCTGGAGGTGCGACGGGCTTGTAGAAGGAAGAAAATGTCGCTGAGGGAGCTTCAGTCGCTGCTGGGGAAGTTGAATTTCGCCTGCCGGATTATGCCGATGGGGAGGGTGTTTGGTAGAAGGTTGGCGGCGGCAACGGCGGGAGTGCGGGCGCCGCATCATTTTGTGCGGCTCAAGGAGGAGCACCGAGCTGATCTTCAGGTTTGGGATGACTTCTTGGGCCAGTACAATGGTCGCTCGCTATGGATGGCCCCAGCGCAGGATACGAGTGATCTGAATATTTTCACGGATGCGGCTGGGGCGGGTGGCTTTGGAGCTTACGGGGGAGGTCCGTGGTGCGCAGGTCAATGGCCGGCTAGCTGGGTGTCCAGTGGACTGACGCGGAATCTGGCCCTGCTCGAGCTGTTTCCCATCGTGGTGGCGGCTACCATTTGGGGGGACAGGCTCAGGGATAAGAAGGTCCGTTTTCACTGCGACAACATGGGGGTGGTGCTTGCCATTAATAACATCACGGCGTCCTCTCCTCCGGTAGTTCAATTGTTGCGACATTTAGTGTTGGTGTGTTTGTCGTTGAACGCGTGGGTGGTGGCGGTGCATGTCCCGGGTGTACGGAATTGTATTGCTGATGCTCTTTCTCGCTCGCAGTGGGACCGGTTTCGGCAATTGGCCCCGGGAGCGGAACGTCTCGGTTTGGCTTGTCCGGAGCATCTTTGGGATCTGGTATCGGTCCCGTAGAGCAGCTGTTACAAAGGTCTTTGGCGCGCACGACGTGGAGTGCTTATGCTGCTTGTTGGAGGCAGTGGGAGGAGTGGGTAAGAGAGTTGGGTGACGTCAATACGGATAGAGACAGGTTGGTGGCACTTTTGTATTGGTTAGGGGATGCCTGGGAGGCGGGGTTTTCAGTAGCGAAGGTGAACCGGTTCATATCCGCGGTGGCGTTTGGGCTTAAGTTGAGGGGCTTGCGGGATGTATCCAAGGAATTTCTGGTATCGCAGGCTTTGAAGGGGTTGCGCAGAGGTAGGTTGGAGGCGGATAGTAGAAGGCCGGTGTCGTTTGCTTTGCTTGGCTTGTTGGGCGGTTCATTAGCATCGGTATGTCGTTCTTCAGATGAAATGGATTTGTTTCGGTTGGCTTTTTCGTTGGCGTTCTTCGGAGCATTTAGAATAGGTGAGTTGGTGTCGCCAAGTACTAAACAGGCAGGGGGGCTGAGATCTGGGGAGGTGAGCCTTTTTGCAGATCGGCTGGAGGTGTGGTTGCGTAGATCAAAAACTGACCAATTAGGGAAGGGAAAACTGATAGTTTTGTTCGCTCTCCCGGGGTCGGTCATGTGCCCAGTAGAGTGCATGCGGGGTTTTACGAAAAACAGGGGGTCTCCAGATTTGCCTTTGTTACGTCATGTCGTTTTTGTCCAGGTTTCAGTTTGGAGCTGTTTTTAAAAAATGTTTGACGGCGGTTGGGGTTGCGGCAGGCTCATATTCATCTCATTCCTTCCGGATTGGCGCAGCAACGGAAGCGGGGCGCTGGGGGTTGGATGATGAGGGGGTGAGGCGGATTGGTCGTTGGGAGTCTAAAAGGTTTAAGTCCTATGTCCGCCCCCATATGTTGTAATTTTGTTGTTTATGCTTGCAAATGTTATATGGTGGTGCCTAACTGTGTTTTCCGTTTCAGATTCGCCTCCTTGTCTGGTGTGGTTGATGGGTCATTCGTACGTGCACTGGGGGGCTTTGAGGGCGGACGTCCGCCCGGATGGTCGCCAGTTGCGCATTCCGCGACAGGATGCGGTTGTGCATTGGCTGGGGTTTAGAGGTATGTCGTGGAACAGGGTGTTGGCGGAATTCCAGACATATGTGCGGCTTGATAGGGTTCCGGAGGTTTTAGTGTTGCACGTGGGTGGGAATGACTTAGGAGTCCGCCCTTTTCGTGAGTTGGTGCGGGATATCAAACATGATTTGTTGTGTTTGTGGGTATCTTATCCCAAGTTGGTGGTAGTGTGGTCGGACATAGTCCCAAGGAAGCATTGGCGGTTAGCTAGATCGGTGGAGAGAGTCAATAAGGCTCGCATAAAAGTTAACCGGGCGGTGTCCCGTTTTGTGGCAAAGAACGGGGGCATTTGCGTGAGGCATAGGGATTTGGAGTCAGGAGTGGGGAATTTCTGGAGAAGTGACGGGGTCCATCTGACCGAGGTTGGCATTGATCTTTGGAGCTTGGCTATAGCAGAAGGCATAGAAAGGGCGGTGGTGGTGTGGAGGAACTCACAGGCTTAAGGTGGTCAAGGCCTGTTTCGCGGTGGCGGGGGGAGTCCTTGAGGCCAGTCAGTACAAAATGGTGGGGGGGTCGCATCGGGGGTATGCGTCCCCCAAAAAAGGTACATGGTTGAAGACTTCATCGGGTGTTATCCCTTTGAAGTGGTCTTCTGGTAGAAGGTATATCACTTGAAGGCTTCATCGGGTGTTATCCCTTTGAAGTGGACTTCTAGTGGTCGGTATATCACTTGAGGGCTTCATCGGGTGTTATCCCCTTGAAGTGGACTTCTAGTGGTTGGAGCCATCTGCAGAGGTGAACGGTGCTTCCGAGCTGGTTTACGGCTGGAGGTAATTGGTGGTTTGCAGATGGCTAATTCGGTGTGTTCTTGAAAGGAACATCTGAAGGGGCTTCAAGGACTTCCTCTGCTCGGGTTAATGTTAACGTTTAATTGTCATTTATGATTCTGACCCATGTTGGGTCATGTGAATTATTAGGAGGAATTCTCTGGTGGATTCCTAACTAGTTATCCGAATGTTTCGGATTTAAATTGTTTTTATAAAACTGTGAAATTAATAAACGGCTGCTGTGGCCATTTCACATCCAACCTCGGTGTCATGTGTCTTTACTAAGTGGGGGTGGGGGGATAGTATGGTCTAAGGTTAACACACGACTCTACATAGGCAGGTCAAGAAGAGGCAGGACGCAGCCGCAGGCTTAAGGGAAGCCGACATGACCGCCCTGGTAGGGAAAGGGTTAATGAGGTGAGGGAGAGGTGAAAGAAGCTAAGGAGGGGCGGGGAGGAGTTAAGGGGGACGGGGGGCCGTTACTACGCTTCCCGCTGTTTCTCGGCATTGAGCCGGAAGCAGCGGGAGGAGTAACATAGCACAAGCAAGCTCCCACCCTCCCACCCTTGGTTTGTTACTCCTTAGGTCTTATGTACGTCTGTTTAGGAGCGTTGTGATTTATTTTGTGTGCTTATTTAACTTGTTTTTCTTTTTTCCGGAGTAGGTTCTGTTGTCATGGCAGCTGGCGGGGGGAGTCCTTGAGGCCAGTCAGTACAAAATGGTGGGGGGGTCGCATCGGGGGTATGCGTCCCCCAAAAAAGGTACATGGTTGAAGACTTCATCGGGTGTTATCCCTTTGAAGTGGTCTTCTGGTAGAAGGTATATCACTTGAAGGCTTCATCGGGTGTTATCCCTTTGAAGTGGACTTCTAGTGGTCGGTATATCACTTGAGGGCTTCATCGGGTGTTATCCCCTTGAAGTGGACTTCTAGTGGTTGGAGCCATCTGCAGAGGTGAACGGTGCTTCCGAGCTGGTTTACGGCTGGAGGTAATTGGTGGTTTGCAGATGGCTAATTCGGTGTGTTCTTGAAAGGAACATCTGAAGGGGCTTCAAGGACTTCCTCTGCTCGGGTTAATGTTAACGTTTAATTGTCATTTATGATTCTGACCCATGTTGGGTCATGTGAATTATTAGGAGGAATTCTCTGGTGGATTCCTAACTAGTTATCCGAATGTTTCGGATTTAAATTGTTTTTATAAAACTGTGAAATTAATAAACGGCTGCTGTGGCCATTTCACATCCAACCTCGGTGTCATGTGTCTTTACTAAGTGGGGGTGGGGGGATAGTATGGTCTAAGGTTAACACACGACTCTACATAGGCAGGTCAAGTGGTAGTGATTTCAATCCACCTGTAGTTTCACACACTATTGATGCCTTCACAGAATTGATAAAGAAAGATATAGAGATACTCAGGTTTAAACAGCAATCGGAAAAACTTGGACATCAAAACATGACCAATGCAGAGATGTCAGCGTTGAGGGGGTTAATCCAGAATCAGGACCTCACCATCAAGTCGACTGATAAGGGTGGTGCGGTCGTGATTAGGGATACCCCAAAATACATTAAGGAAGCTCTTAGGCAACTAAATGATGGGGCAACATACACATTATTGACGCATGATCCCAAGTGGGATATAGCAAACAAAATAGCTACACTCTTGGAAGATAGGTCTAGCAAAGGGTTAATAGATACAAAATTAAAACATTTTTTGATTATACTATCTCCAGTTACTCCAATACTATATTTGTTGCCTAAAATTCACAAATCACTGACTGACCCCCCTGGCCGACCGATCGTGTCGGGTAGAGATTCGATTTGTAGTAATATCTCCATATTTCTGGACAAGGTACTTAGACAGTTTGCTTCAGGGATTACATGTACCATCTGGCTCTATACTTTCTTCTTTTGATATAATCAGTTTATACACCTCAATAGACCATGATAGGGGGATAGGGGGATAGGGGCTGTTAAACAGATGCTATCTGAATCTAATTTATCTATTGACAGTAGAGATTTCATCATAGAATTGCTTACATTGATATTGACTAACAACTATTTTTGATTTTTGGATGCATTTTATATGCAAAAGGTTGGAACTGCAATGGGATCCAACGTTGCACCCACCTATGCCAACACTTTTGTCGCCAATATGGAGGAGGTGTCAGTCTATGTATCTCACCACTTCAGCAAAGTGCTGAGGTGGTGGAGATACATCGACGATATCTTCCTCTTTTGGCTGTGTACAGAAACCCAATTATTAGACTTTCACCATTTCCTTGATGGTATAGTTCCAGGGATCAAATTTACGTTGCTTTTTTTGAGGGAAACCCTACAATTCTTGGATGCTAGGGTCATTGTACAAGATAATGGATTACATACAGAACTATTCATAAAATCTACTGATCGTAATACATTGTTGCGATACGATAGTTGCCATCCTAGGAGAACTATTGACTCTTTGTCATTTAGTCAAATGTTACGTGTAAGATGAATTGTTGATCAGGATGAAAAGTTAGACCCTGCTCTTGACATCATGATCAGCAATTTTTTTATAAAGGGGCTATCCACAGAGTGTGGTTAATAAACAAAAGTCCAGGATTCAAAAATACAGATACCCTGTTTGGTAACCGTACAAAAAAGAATCTTGAAAGAATTCCATTTGTGTCGACATACAATGATTTAAGCCCTCAGATAGGGAACATTATTAGGAAATATTGGTCGATAGTCAGAGATGGACATAGAGGTATTGGAGAATTTGATGTAAATCCTCTAATGTCATACAGACGTCCAACTAATCTTAAAGATAGATTAGTAAAAACTGACATCAAATCTACTACTGTAAAAACTCGACAGACATTTTTAAAGCCTCCAAAGATGGGTAGTTTTCCATGTTTGGGATGTATCAATTGTTCTCTAATGAAGAAAGTAGAGGAATTTATACATCCCGATACTAAATATAAATATAAAATGCGATATTTCTTAACTTGTAATAGCGATTGGGTCGTTTATGTCCTTTGGTGTCCATGCAATTTATTATATGTTGGTGAAACAATATGTGGTATGACGACACGCCTGAATAATCACAGGTACACAATTCGAAAGGGAAAACAGGATCTGCCGTTCCAAAACACTTTGTAGAAAAAGGTCATAATGAACGTGATCTACGATTTATGATCCAGGACCTTGTTCCATTGCCAAAACGAGGTGGCGATAGACTCATGATGCTAAAAAAACGTGAATTGCAATGGATTTTTAATTTGGACACATTGAGACCTAAGGGACTCCAAATATCCAGACATATGCTTTAATGAAATATTTCAGGATCTATACATTATAATGGGGTCAGCTTGCCTTGTATTCGCCCTGAATTCTGCCATTTCTTTGTCTCGTTTAGGATGTGATATGATTGATAATTGATTTTAATATTTCTGCATTTTGTCATTTCTTGATACAGAATTGAAAATGAATAAATACAGGATGAGCCGTCCACCATTCAAGATAATTGGACAATCCAGTATATATATATATAATAACATTTGTTTTTGTCTCTATTGGAGGTTTGCGCATATTTTGCGTATGTAACACATAGTGATTTGACAGCGTTGCCTCGGCACCGGCTCATGCTAAGCGACCATTGGCTGAGTAACATGGATGCCATGACAACAGTTGATGCTTTGATTCCATTGGTTAGCGCTGCTGCCTCTGATAGACGCCTTTCAATCAGTCTGTGATTAGGGATATTATTCCCAATATGTGTCTAGGATTACGCGATTGGTGAGCAGCTCCTGTTTCCTCCTCCCTATGAACATTCATGAGCTTTTCTGACAATTGACGATTTTTTAAGTTTTATGTGATGTATTTTCACTGTGCACTTTATTTGATATATGTGTGATATATGTGTGATATATGTGTGATATATGTGTGATATATGTGTGATATATGTGTGATATATGTATGATATATGTATGATATATGTAAGATATATGTGTGATATATGTATGATATATGTATGATATATGTATGATATATGTAAGATATATGTGTGATATATGTATGATATATGTAAGATATATGTGTGATATATGTATGATATGATATATGTATTATATATGTAAGATATATGTGTGATATATGTATGATATATGTATGATATATGTATGATATATGTAAGATATATGTGTGATATATGTATGATATATGTGTGATATATGTGTGATATATGTACGATATACGTGTGATGTATGTGTGATATATGTATGATATATGTGTGATATATGTGTGATATATGTATGATATATGTGTGATATATGTATGATATATGTATGATATATGTAAAATATATGTGTGATATATGTATGATATATGTATGATATATGTAAGATATATGTGTGATATATGTATGATATATGTATTATATATGTGTGATATATGTGTGATATATGTGCGGTATATGTATGATATATGTGTGATATATGTGCGGTATATGTATGATATATGTGCGGTATATGTATGATATATATGTGATATATGGATGATATATGTGTGATATATGGATGCTATATGTATATGCACGATATATGTGTGATATATGTGTGATATATGTATGCTATATGGATGATATATGTGTGATATATGTGCGGTATATGTATGATATATATGTGATATATGGATGATATATGTGTGATATATGTGTGATATATGGATGATATATGTATATGTACGATATATGTGTGATATATGTATGATATATGTATGATATATGTATGATATATGTATGATATATGTATGATATATGTGTGATATATGTATATGTACGATATGTGTGTGATATATGGATGATATGAGGATGATATATGTGTGATATATGTATGATATATGTGTGATATATGTATGATATATGTGTGATATATGGATGATGGATGATATATGGGTGATATATGTATGATATATGTATGATATATGGATGATATATGTGTGATATATGTATGATATATGTATGATATATGGATGATATATGGATGATATATGGATGATATATGGATGATATATGTGTGATATATGTGTGCTATATGGATGATATATGTGTGCTATATGTGTGCTATATGTGTGATATATGTGTGATATATGTGTGATATATGTGTGATATATGTGTGATATATGGATGATATAAGGATGATATATGGTTGTAACATATGCACAATTTGAATATACTTTAAATGCATTTTTTTGTATGCTTTTTACAATTCTGATGTAATGATCACTAATGATGGATTCACAAGTGGAGGGTATAAAACCCTGATTGACACAGATCACCAGTGCTTGACAAAGGTCCTGCTGAGAGACTGAAACGCGGCTATTTCTGTACATGGGGGAATAAACCACTACCGGTATCTTTGCCACTACTCCTGGAGCGCTGCGTCTATTTCCTCGTTTGTGTAAAAAATAAAACATTATGGCTCTCAGAATATGATGACACAAAAAATAAATTATTTTATTAAAAAAAGTGATTTTATTGTGCAAACGCTGTAAAACATTAAGAAACCTAAATACATCTGGTATCCCCGCAATCGTACCGACCCGCCGAATACAGTAAAATTGTCATTTATAACCTTGGGTGAACTCCGTAAAAAAAGAATAAAAAACTGTCAGAATTGATGGTTTTTGCTCACCTTGCTCGCCAAAAAATTGAATAAAAAGTGATCACAAAAGATCGCATTCACCACAAAATGTTACCAATGAAAACTACAGATCGTCCCGCAACAAATAAGCCCTCACACGGCTCCGGAGGAGAAAAAAATAAAGAAGTTCTGGCTCTCAGAATATGGCGAGGCAAAATGTGCAGAGTGTTCCAAAAGCGGATAAGATCGGGCGCCATTTATCATTGCGACACCGGCCACATATCTGCGGATTATTATTTATTTACCGCATTATTATACCCTCTTATTATACCCTGATGTACCCAGCACAGCTTACATATACCCTGATGTACTCCTCACATATTACATATACCCTGATGTACTCCTCACATATTACATATACCCTGATGTACTCCTCACATATTACATATACCCTGATGTACTCCTCACATATTACATATATCCTGATGTACTCCTCACATATTACATATACCCTGATGTACTCCTCACATATTACATATACCCTGATGTACTCCTCACATATTACATATACCATGATGTACTCCTCACATATTACATATACCCTGATGTACTCCTCACATATTACATATATCCTGATGTACTCCTCACATATTACATATATCCTGATGTACTCCTCACATATTACATATACCCTGATGTACTCCTCACATATTACATATACCCTGATGTGCTCCTCACATATTACATATATCCTGATGTACTCCTCACATATTACATATACCCTGATGTACTCCTCACATATTACATATATCCTGATGTACTCCTCACATATTACATATACCCTGATGTACTCCTCACATATTACATATACCCTGATGTACTCCTCACATATTACATATACCCTGATGTACTCCTCACATATTACATATACCCTGATGTACTCCTCACATATTACATATATCCTGATGTACTCCTCACATATTACATATATCCTGATGTACTCCTCACATATTACATATACCCTGATGTACTCCTCACATATTACATATATCCTGATGTACTCCTCACATATTACATATATCCTGATGTACTCCTCACATATTACATATACCCTGATGTACTCCTCACATATTACATATATCCTGATGTACTCCTCACATATTACATATACCCTGATGTACTCCTCACATATTACATATATCCTGATGTACTCCTCACATATTACATATATCCTGATGTACTCCTCACATATTACATATACCCTGATGTACTCCTCACATATTACATATATCCTGATGTACTCCTCACATATTACATATATCCTGATGTACTCCTCACATATTACATATATCCTGATATACTCCGCACAGATTACATATACCCTGATGTACTCCTCACATATTACATATATCCTGATGTACTCCTCACATATTACATATACCCTGATGTACTCCCCACATATTACATATATCCTGATGTACTCCTCACATATTACATATATCCTGATGTACTCCTCACATATTACATATATCCTGATGTACTCCTCACATATTACATATACCCTGATGTACTCCTCACAGATTACATATACCCTGATGTACTCCTCACATATTACATATACCCTGATGTACTCCTCACATATTACATATATCCTGATGTACTCCTCACATATTACATATATCCTGATGTACTCCTCACATATTACATATACCCTGATGTACTCCTCACATATTACATATATCCTGATGTACTCCTCACATATTACATATACCCTGATGTACTCCTCACATATTACATATACCCTGATGTACTCCTCACATATTACATATATCCTGATGTACTCCTCACATATTACATATACCCTGATGTACTCCTCACATATTACATATATCCTGATGTACTCCTCACATATTACATATATCCTGATGTACTCCTCTCAGATTATATATACCCTGATGTACTCCTCACATATTACATATACCCTGATGTACTCCTCACATATTACATATACCCTGATGTACTCCTCACATATTACATATACCCTGATGTACTCCTCACATATTACATATATCCTGATGTACTCCGCACAGATTACATATACCCTGATGTACTCCTCACATATTACATATACCCTGATGTACTCCGCACAGATTACATATACCCTGATGTACTCCTCACAGATTACATATATCCTGATGTACTCCTCACATATTACATATACCCTGATGTACTCCTCACATATTACATATACCCTGATGTACTCCTCACATATTACATATATCCTGATGTACTCCTCACATATTACATATACCCTGATGTACTCCTTACATATTACATATATCCTGATGTACTCCTCACATATTACATATATCCTGATGTACTCCTCACATATTACATATATCCTGATGTACTCCTCTCAGATTATATATACCCTGATGTACTCCTCACATATTACATATACCCTGATGTACTCCTCACATATTACATATATCCTGATGTACTCCTCACATATTACATATACCCTGATGTACTCCTCACATATTACATATACCCTGATGTACTCCTCACATATTACATATATCCTGATGTACTCCTCACATATTACATATACCCTGATGTACTCCTCACATATTATATATACCCTGATGTACTCCTCACATATTACATATACCCTGATGTGCTCCTCACATATTACATATACCCTGATGTACTCCTCACATATTACATATACCCTGATGTACTCCTCACATATTACATATACCCTGATGTACTCCTCACATATTACATATACCCTTATGTACTCCTCACATATTACATATACCCTGATGTACTCCTCACATATTACATATATACTGATGTGCTCCTCATATATTATATATACCCTGATGTACTTCTCACATATTACATATACCCTGATGTACTCCTCACATATTACATATATCCTGATGTACTCCTCACATATTACATATATCCTGATGTACTCCTCACATATTACATATACCCTGATGTACTCCGCACAGATTACATATACCCTGATGTACTCCTCACATATTACATATATCCTGATGTACTCCTCACATATTACATATACCCTGATGTACTCCTCACATATTACATATACCCTGATGTACTCCTCACATATTACATATATCCTGATGTACTCCGCACAGATTACATATACCCTGATGTACTCCTCACATATTACATATACCCTGATGTACTCCGCACAGATTACATATACCCTGATGTACTCCTCACATATTACATATATCCTGATGTACTCCTCACATATTACATATACCCTGATGTACTCCTCACATATTACATATACCCTGATGTACTCCTCACATATTACATATACCCTGATGTACTCCGCACAGATTACATATACCCTGATGTACTCCTCACATATTACATATACCCTGATGTACTCCGCACAGATTACATATACCCTGATGTACTCCTCACAGATTACATATACCCTGATGTACTCCTCACATATTACATATACCCTGATGTACTCCGCACAGATTACATATACCCTGATGTACTCCTCACATATTACATATACCCTGATGTACTCCGCACAGATTACATATACCCTGATGTACTCCTCACAGATTACATATATCCTGATGTACTCCTCACATATTACATATACCCTGATGTACTCCTCACATATTACATATACCCTGATGTACTCCTCACATATTACATATATCCTGATGTACTCCTCACATATTACATATACCCTGATGTACTCCTTACATATTACATATATCCTGATGTACTCCTCACATATTACATATATCCTGATGTACTCCTCACATATTACATATATCCTGATGTACTCCTCTCAGATTATATATACCCTGATGTACTCCTCACATATTACATATACCCTGATGTACTCCTCACATATTACATATATCCTGATGTACTCCTCACATATTACATATACCCTGATGTACTCCTCACATATTACATATACCCTGATGTACTCCTCACATATTACATATATCCTGATGTACTCCTCACATATTACATATACCCTGATGTACTCCTCACATATTATATATACCCTGATGTACTCCTCACATATTACATATACCCTGATGTACTCCTCACATATTACATATACCCTGATGTACTCCGCACAGATTACATATACCCTGATGTACTCCTCACAGATTACATATATCCTGATGTACTCCTCACATATTACATATACCCTGATGTACTCCTCACATATTACATATACCCTGATGTACTCCTCACATATTACATATATCCTGATGTACTCCTCACATATTACATATACCCTGATGTACTCCTTACATATTACATATATCCTGATGTACTCCTCACATATTACATATATCCTGATGTACTCCTCACATATTACATATATCCTGATGTACTCCTCTCAGATTATATATACCCTGATGTACTCCTCACATATTACATATACCCTGATGTACTCCTCACATATTACATATATCCTGATGTACTCCTCACATATTACATATACCCTGATGTACTCCTCACATATTACATATACCCTGATGTACTCCTCACATATTACATATATCCTGATGTACTCCTCACATATTACATATACCCTGATGTACTCCTCACATATTATATATACCCTGATGTACTCCTCACATATTACATATACCCTGATGTGCTCCTCACATATTACATATACCCTGATGTGCTCCTCACATATTACATATACCCTGATGTACTCCTCACATATTACATATACCCTGATGTACTCCTCACATATTACATATACCCTTATGTACTCCTCACATATTACATATACCCTGATGTACTCCTCACATATTACATATATCCTGATGTGCTCCTCATATATTATATATACCCTGATGTACTTCTCACATATTACATATACCCTGATGTACTCCTCACATATTACATATATCCTGATGTACTCCTCACATATTACATATATCCTGATGTACTCCTCACATATTACATATACCCTGATGTACTCCGCACAGATTACATATACCCTGATGTACTCCTCACATATTACACATACCCTGATGTACTCCTCACATATTACATATACCCTGATGTACTCCTCACATATTACATATATCCTGATGTGCTCCTCATATATTATATATACCCTGATGTACTTCTCACATATTACATATACCCTGATGTACTCCTCACATATTACATATATCCTGATGTACTCCTCACATATTACATATACCCTGATATACTCCTCACATATTACATATACCCTGATATACTCCTCACATATTACATATACCCTGATGTACTCCTCACATATTACATATACCCTGATGTACTCCTCACATATTACATATATCCTGATGTACTCCTCACATATTACATATATCCTGATGTACTCCTCACATATTACATATACCCTGATATACTCCGCACAGATTACATACACCCTGATATACTCCTCACATATTGCATATATCCTGATGTACTCCTCACATATTACATATACCCTGATGTACTCCTCACATATTACATATATCCTGATGTACCCCTCACATATTACATATACCCTGATGTACCCCTCACATATTACATATATACTCCTCACATATTACATATATCCTGATGTACTCCTCACATATTACATATACCCTGATGTACTCCTCACATATTACATATACACTGATGTACTCCTCACAGATTACATATACCCTGATGTACTCCTCACATATTACATATATCCTGATGTACTCCTCACATATTACATATACCCTGATGTACTTCTCACATATTACATATACCCTGATGTACTCCTCACATATTACATATATCCTGATGTACTCCTCACATATTACATATATCCTGATGTACTCCTCACATATTACATATACACTGATGTACTCCTCACAGATTACATATACCCTGATGTACTCCTCACATATTACATATACCCTGATGTACTCCTCACATATTACATATACCCTGATGTACTCCTCACAGATTACATATACCCTGATGTACTCCTCACATATTACATATACCCTGATGTACTCCTCACATATTACATATACCCTGATGTACTCCTCACATATTACATATACCCTGATGTACTCCTCACATATTACATATACCCTGATGTACTCCACACATATTACATATATCCTGATGTACGCCTCACATATTACATATATTCTGATGTACTCCTCACATATTACATATACCCTGATGTACTCCTAACATATTACATATATCCTGATGTACTCCTCACATATTACATATACCCTTATGTACTCCTCACATATTACATATACACTGATGTACTAATCACATATTACATATATTCTGATGTACTCCTCACATATTACATATACCCTGATGTACTCCTCGCATATTACATATACCCTGATGTACTCCTCGCATATTACATATATCCTGATGTACTCCTCACATATTACATATATCCTGATGTACTCCTCACATATTACATATATCCTGATGTACTCCTCACATATTACATATATCCTGATGTACTCCTCACATATTACATATATCCAGATGTACTCCTCACATATTACATATACCCTGATGTACTCCTCACATATTACATATATCCTGATGTACTCCTCACATATTACATATACTCTGATGTACTCCTCACATATTACATATATTCTGATGTACTCCTCACATATTACATATATCCTGATGTACTCCTCACATATTACATATATCCTGATGTACTCCTCACATATTACATATACCCTGATGTACTCCTCACATTACATACATCCTGATGTACTCCTCAGATATTACATATTCCCAGATGTACTCCTCACATATTCCATATATCCTGATGTACTCCTCACATATTACGTATACCCTGATGTACTCCTCACACATTACATATACCCTGATGTACTCCTCACATATTACATATATTCTGATGTACTCCTCACATTACATACATCCTGATGTACTCCTCACATATTACATATACCCTGATGTACTCCTCACATATTACATATACCCTGATGTACTCCTCACATATTACATATATCCTGATGTACTCCTCACATTACATACATCCTGATGTACTCCTCACATCTTACATATACCCTGATGTACTCCTCACATATTACATATATCCTGATGTACTCCTCACATATTACATATATCCTGATGTACTCCTCACATATTACATATACCCTGATGTACTCCACACATATTACATATATCCTGATGTACTCCTCACACATTACATATACCCTGATGTACTCCTCATATATTACATATACCCTGATGTACTCCTCACATATTACATATATTCTGATGTACTCCTCACATTACATACATCCTGATGTACTCCTCACAGATTACATATACCCTGATGTACTCCACACATATTACATATATCCTGATGTACTCCTCACATATTGCATATATCCTGATGTACTCCTCACATATTACATATACTCTGATGTACTCCTCACATATTACATATACCCTGATGTACTCCCCACATATTACATATATCCTGATGTACTCCTCACATATTACATATATACTGATGTACTCCTCACATATTACATATACCCTGATGTACTCCTCACATATTACATATATCCTGATGTACTCCTCACACATTACATATACCCTGATGTACTCCTCATATATTACATATACCCTGATGTACTCCACCCAGCTTACATATAGCCTGATGTACTCCTCACATATTACATATATCCTGATGTACTCCTCACATATTACATATATCCTGATGTACTCATTACATATACCCTGATGTACTCCTCACATATTACATATACACTGATGTACTCCTCACATATTACATATACCCTGATGTACTCCTCACATATTACATATATCCTGATGTACTCCTCACATATTACATATACCCTGATGTACTCCTCACATATTACATATACCCTGATGTACTCCTCACATATTACATATATCCTGATGTACTCCTCACATATTACATATATCCTGATGTACTCCTCACATATTACATATACCCTGATGTACTCCTCACATATTACATATACCCTGATGTACTCCTCACATATTACATATATCCTGATGTACTCCTCACATATTACATATACCCTGATGTACTCCTCACATATTACATATACCCTAATGTTCTCCTCACATATTACATATATCCTGATGTACTCCTCACATATTACATATATCCTGGTGTACCCTGATGTACTCCTCACATATTACATATACCCTGATGTACTCCTCACATATTACATATACCCTGATGTACTCCTCACATATTACATATACCCTGATGTACTCCGCACATATTACATATACCCTGATGTACTCCTCACATATTACATATACCCTGATGTACTCCTCACATATTACATATACCCTGATGTACTCCTCACATATTACATATACCCTGATGTACTCCGCACATATTACATATACCCTGATGTACTCCTCACATATTACATATACCCTGATGTACTCCTCACATATTACATATACCCTGATATACTCCTCACATATTACATATACCCTGATGTACTCCTCACATATTACATATACCCTGATGTACTCCTCACATATTACATATATCCTGATGTACTCCTCACATATTACATATACCCTGATGTACTCCTCACATATTACATATACCCTGATATACTCCTCACATATTACATATACCCTGATGTACTCCTCACATATTACATATACCCTGATGTACTCCTCACATATTACATATATCCTGATGTACTCCTCACATATTACATATATCCTGATGTACTCCTCACATATTACATATACCCTGATATACTCCGCACAGATTACATACACCCTGATATACTCCTCACATATTACATATACCCTGATGTACTCCTCACATATTACATATACCCTGATGTACTCCTCACATATTACATATACCCTGATGTACTCCTCACATATTACATATACACTGATGTACGCCTCACATATTACATATATCCTGATGTACTCCTCACATATTACATATACCCTGATGTACTCCTCACATATTACATATACCCTGATGTACTCCTCACATATTACATATACCCTGATGTACTCCTCACATATTACATATATCCTGATGTACTCCTCACATATTACATATACCGTGATGTACTCCTCACATATTACATATACCCTGATGTACTCCTCACATATTACATATATCCTGATGTACTCCTCACATATTACATATATCCTGATGTACTCCTCACATATTACATATACCCTGATGTACTCCTCACATATTACATATATCCTGATGTACTCCTCACATATTACATATATCCTGATGTACTCCTCACATATTACATATATTCTGATGTGCTCCTCACATAGTACATATATCCTGATGTGCTCCTCACATATTACATATATCCTGATGTACTCCTCACATATTACATATACCCTGATGTACTCCTCACATATTACATATACACTGATGTACTCCTCACATATTACATATATCCTGATGTACTCCTCACATATTACATATATCCTGATGTACTCCTCACATATTACATATACCGTGATGTACTCCTCACATATTACATATACCCTGATGTACTCCTCACATATTACATATATCCTGATGTACTCCTCACATATTACATATATCCTGATGTACTCCTCACATATTACATATACCCTGATGTACTCCTCACATATTACATATATCCTGATGTACTCCTCACATATTACATATATCCTGATGTACTCCTCACATATTACATATATTCTGATGTGCTCCTCACATAGTACATATATCCTGATGTGCTCCTCACATATTACATATATCCTGATGTACTCCTCACATATTACATATACCCTGATGTACTCCTCACATATTACATATACCCTGATGTACTCCTCACATATTACATATACCCTGATGTACTCCTCACATATTACATATACCCTGATGTACTCCACCCAGCTTATATATATCCTGATGTACTCCTCACATATTACATATACCCTGATGTACTCCTCACATATTACATATACCCTGATGTACTCCTCACATATTACATATATCCTGATGTACTCCTCACATATTACATATACCCTGATGTACTCCTCACATATTACATATATCCTGATGTACTCCTCACATATTACATATATCCTGATGTGCTCCTCACATATTACATATATCCTGATGTGCTCCTCACATATTACATATATCCTGATGTGCTCCTCACATATTACACATACCCTGATGTACTCCTCACATATTACACATACCCTGATGTACTCCGCACAGATTACATATATCCTGATGTCCTGATGTACTCCCCATATATTACATATACCCTGAGGTACTCCTCACATATACATATATCCTGATGTACTCCTCACATATACCCTGATGTCCTGATGTACTCCCCATATATTACATATACCCTGATGTACTCCCCACATATACATATATCCTGATGTACTCCTCACATATACATATATCCTGATGTACTCCTCACATATACATATATCCTGATGTACTCCTCACATATACATATATCCTGATGTACTCCTCACATATACATATACTACTTCAAAGTAGTGCTCCTTCCCTTTTAAGCCCCGCTGTGTGTCCAAACAGCAGTTTATTACCACATTTGGGGTATTTCCGTAATCGGGAGAAATTGCTTTACAAATGCTGGGGTGTTTTTTTTCCTTTATTCATTGTGTAATTTAAAAATGTCAAAACATTTTCAGCACCGGAATCCCCAGTAAGCAGCAGAAGTATCTTGGAGCTGGGACTGGATTTTCTGGTTGTGATTGCAGGCTCATGTGGAACATCTTGTTCTGTAATGATTAACTCATGACACAGTTGATGGCAATGTTCCAGACACTGTTCTCCTCCCAGAGAACTGTCTGAGGGTGACTACCCGGAGAACCCAACACCTCGCCAGCCCTGGTCCGCTACAAGGTGAGTCCGGCAGGATGAGGAATATTATACCTGATAATGCAATAGTCATGTCCTCAATGTATCCCTCAGCCTAGTCATTTATTGTCATTAACCCTTTGTTATCACATCACATTAACCCTTTCTTGGTCTCCTACAGCTTTTACTAAGTAAAGTGTATACACGGGATGCAGGGCTCCTCCGGAGAAGTGACTGGGAGAAGTGACTGGGAGAAGTGACTGGGAGAAGTGACCGGTAGAAGTGACTGGGAGAGGTAACTGGGAGAGGTGACTCTGGCCGGGGAATCCAGTCTTGTAGAGAGCACACCTCTATGTAGATAGCACCGCACTGCCTGAAGATAGCAAACCCCCCAACCCCCATAGATACCGTAGATAGTGCCACTGTAGCTCCCTGTAGGAGCGGAATCCTTGGCGGCGAACCCGCTCTGGCAGGGGGATTCCACTCCTGGAAAAGCCCCCGATGTCACTATCTATATATGGACAGTGACGTCAAGGGGTTACTCCTGGAGCGGAATCCCCGGCCCCCTGTGGCAGGGGATTCCGCTCTTCTTACGTCACTGTCCATATATGGTCAGAGACTTCAGGAGCTCCTCTATGGGTGGAATTCACGGCCAGAGGGATTTCGCTCCTACAGTGAGCTACAATGGTGCTATCTACAGGGTAGGGTGTAGTATTTACAAGGGGGGGGTGCTATCTACAAGGGGGATGCTATCTACAGATAGGATGCTATGTGGGGGGGGGGGGTAGAAATATCTACAGGGGACACTGTGGCGCTATCTACTGTACATGGGCACTGTGGCACTATGTGGGCACAGACACTTTATATGTAGGTACTATTTCAGGGGTTTGGGACAAAAAAAAACCTTGACAAATGAAATCCATCCTTTTTTTAACGGACTGGAAATGGATGCGAATTTTGAGACAATAATGCAAAACGGCCATGAAATACTGACAGTTGATCCGTTTTTAATGGCCATTTTTTTTCACTGTTGTGTGGATGTCGCCTAATACTACCACATGCAAGATCTCTCCACGTTTCTGTCTCGTTACACCTGAGATACGTTTTTTACAGTCTATTTTCAGATTTTCCTTTTCACATTCGGCACAAACGTAAAATCTACGTTACAATTCCCAGCAATAGAATTATTTGTTTCCATAATCGCGGCCTAAGAAGATTTGCGTCTGTTCTGTCGACCTCCTGATATAATTCCTACATTCTTCTACTTCCTGATGCTTTCGCTTGGGATGTCTTCGCCCGTTTTCTAGATGAAGGATTGCGATATAGACGGATCACCAATGTTAAATATTAAGGAGTTCATCATAAAATTCTTGTTGGGTTTATAATAGGAGGACCACGATACTTATACAAAAAAAATTTGGTTTATTAGAATCTTCGTGGATATTGTAGGAAAAGACACAGAAAAATATACATTAAATATTCATAAGAAAATATAGAATAATTGACATTTACAGGAAAAGAGACGCTCGTACAGTTGCTGCTGTGATTCTCGTTATGTCTCTGTCCATGACCCCCTCCCCCGGGTGTTCGCTGTGGATGAGGTGCCCGGTGTTCGTATCACTGGTGCCACATATTACAGGCATGTCCTAAACTAAATATGTTTTTGTCTCTGCATATAAAGAAGAGAACTCCCATCTTCCTTAGGATATGGAAATAACTATATTTACTTGGTCAACTGTGTGTCAGCAAAAGTGTATAAGTGGCCACTGAATATCATTGATCGTGTGACACTCCCTCAGAGATAGCAGCTGATAACAGAGAGTTGTAGACGTGCAGGTACAATGCTCATCATGACATTTGGTTGCCGGACATCTTCCTATCTGATGTTTTGCTGCTTCTTCCAGATGATGGAAAGTTTTTTCCCCGTTCTGTCTTTTGTCTCCATTATTAAAGGTGAGTGATTCTTTCTTTATCAGAACATCATATTCCGGCACCGAGATATTATACATTTGTTATTTACATATACAGTGACATCCATGGCAACTCCTTGAGCGGAATCCCTGTTGCCGACTCTGGCTGGGAATTCCGCTCCAGTAGGAGCCCCTGACGTCAATGTCCATATATGGACAGTGACCTCAGGGGTTTCCTCTCGAATTTCCGGCCAGATCATCGGCAACGGGGATTCCGCTCAATCAGTAGCCACTGACGTCACTGTCCATATATGGACAGTAATGTCAAGGGCTTCCCCGAGCACAGCGCTTAAAGTATTGCTGTACCCGGGGAGTCCTCGGTAAGCGGAGGAGGTCCCTCTGCTCTGAACTAATTCTGAAGCAGGGAGCTGACGGTTCTCTGTTCAAAATTGGGTTCAACTGTATCTACGTCCTGGGGATGCAGATACAGTTGACAACGGGACATGCCCCCGGCCTCCCGGGACAGCGGGCACCACCTGGAATCCAGGACTGTCCCGCTGAATCCAGGATGGTTGGGAGGAATGGCACCTAATGACCATATGACGCAGGTGATTAAAAGTGAATTCCATCAGGATCCAGACATGTAACACCTCATGGAGCAATGTCATTAGGGGACAAAAAAAAATTAAGAAACTGGCCTTAAAGAGGCTCTGTCACCAGATTTTGCAGCCCCTATCTGCTATTGCAGCAGATCGGCGC
>NC_134697.1:1501996-1635543 GCF_050947455.1 Rhinoderma darwinii | reverse complement strand
CCCTCACATATTACATATATCCTGTTGTACTCCTCACATATTACATATATCCTGATGTACTCCTCACATATTACATATATCCTGATGTACTCCTCACATATTACATATACCCTGATGTACTCTCACAGATTACATATACCCTGATGTACTCCTCACATATTACATATACCCTGATGTACTCCTCACATATTACATATACCCCTGATATAACTCCTCACATATTACATATATCCTGATGTACTCCTCACATATTACATATACCCCTGATATACTCCTCACATATTACATATACCCCTGATATACTCCTCACATCTTACATATACCCTGAAGTACTCCTCACATCTTACATATACCCTGATGTGCTCCTCACATATTACATATATCCTGATGTACTCCTCACATATTACATATATCCTGATGTACTCCTCACATATTACATATACCCTGATGTACTCCTCACAGATTACATATATCCTGATGTACTCCTCACATATTACATATATCCCTGATGTACTCCTCACATATTACATATACCCTGATGTACTCCTCACATATTACATATACCCTGATGTACTCCTCACATATTACATATATCCTGATGTACTCCTCACATATTACATATATCCAGATGTACTCCTCACATATTACATATACCCTGATGTACTCCTCACATTACATACATCCTGATGTACTCCGCACATATTACATATACCCTGATGTACTCCTCACATATTACATATATCCTCATGTACTCCTCACATATTACATATATCCTGA
Organism: Rhinoderma darwinii; assembly: GCF_050947455.1. NCBI lineage: Eukaryota > Metazoa > Chordata > Amphibia > Anura > Rhinodermatidae > Rhinoderma > Rhinoderma darwinii. Next base: position 1,634,766 of record NC_134697.1, on the reverse strand, counting down.
TGTACCCCTCACATATTACATATACCCTGATGTACTCCTCACATATTACATATATCCTGATGTACTCCTCACATATTACATATATCCTGATGTACTCCTCACATATTACATATATCCTGATGTACTCCTCACATATTACATATACCCTGATGTACTCCTCACAGATTACATATACCCTGATGTACTCCTCACATATTACATATACCCTGATGTACTCCTCACATATTACATATACCCTGATGTACTCCTCACATATTACATATACCCTGATGTACTCCTCACATATTACATATATCCTGATGTACTCCTCACATATTACATATACCCTGATGTACTCCTCACATATTACATATACCCTGATGTACTCCTCACATATTACATATACCCTGATGTACTCCACACATATTACATATATCCTGATGTACGCCTCACATATTACATATACCCTGATGTACTCCTCACATATTACATATACCCTGATGTACTCCTCACATATTACATATACCCTGATGTACTCCTCACATATTACATATATCCTGATGTACTCCTCACATATTACATATATCCTGATGTACTCCTCACATATTACATATATCCTGATGTACTCCTCACATATTACATATATCCTGATGTACTCCTCACATCTTACATATATCCTGATGTACTCCTCACATATTACATATACCCTGATGTACTCCTCACATATTACATATACCCTAATGTACTCCTCACATATTACATATACCCTGATGTACTCCTCACATATTACATATATCCTGATGTACTCCTCACATATTACATATATCCTGATGTACTCCTCACATATTACATATACCCTGATGTACTCCTCACATATTACATATATCCTGATGTACTCCTCACATATTACATATACCCTGATGTACTCCTCACATATTACATATACCCTGATGTACTCCTCACATATTACATATATCCTGATGTACTCCTCACATATTACATATACCCTGATGTACTCCTCTCAGATTATATATACCCTGATGTACTCCTCACATATTACATATACCCTGATGTACTCCTCACATATTACATATACCCTGATGTACTCCTCACATATTACATATACCCTGATGTACTCCTCACATATTACATATATCCTGATGTACTCCTCACATATTACATATACCCTGATGTACTCCTCACATATTACATATACCCTGATGTACTCCTCACATATTACATATACCCTGATGTACTCCGCACAGATTACATATACCCTGATGTACCCCTCACATATTACATATATCCTGATGTACTCCTCACATATTACATATACCCTGATGTACTCCTCACATATTACATATATCCTGATGTACTCCGCACAGATTACATATACCCTGATGTACTCCTCACAGATTACATATACCCTGATGTACTCCTCACATATTACATATACCCTGATGTACTCCTCACATATTACATATACCCTGATGTACTCCTCACATATTACATATACCCTGATGTACTCCTCACATATTACATATATCCTGATGTACTCCTCACATATTACACATACCCTGATGTACTCCTCACATATTACATATACCCTGATGTACTCCTCACATATTACATATATCCTGATGTACTCCTCACATATTACATATACCCTGATGTACTCCTCACATATTACATATACCCTGATGTACTCCTCACATATCACATATACCCTGATGTACTCCTCACATATTACATATACCCTGATGTGCTCCTCACATATTACATATACCCTGATGTACTCCTCACATATTACATATACCCTGATGTACTCCTCACATATTACATATACCCTGATGTACTCCTCACATATTACATATACCCTGATGTACTCCTCACATATTACATATACCCTGATGTTCTCCGCACAGATTACATATACCCTGATGTACTCCTCACATATTACATATACCCTGATGTACTTCTCACATATTACATATACCCTGATGTACTCCTCACATATTACATATACCCTGATGTACTCCTCACATATTACATATACCCTGATGTACTCCTCACATATTACATATACACTGATGTACTCCTCACATATTACATATACCCTGATGTACTCCTCACATATTACATATACCCTGATGTACTCCTCACATATTACATATACCCTGATGTACTCCACACATATTACATATACCCTGATGTACTCCTCACAGATTACATATATCCTGATGTACTCCTCACATATTACATATACCCTGATGTACTCCTCACATATTACATATATCCTGATGTACTCCTCACATATTACATATATCCTGATGTACTCCTCACATATTACATATATCCTGATGTACTCCTCACATATTACATATATCCTGATGTACTCCTCACATATTACATATATCCTGATGTACTCCTCACAGATTACATATATCCTGATGTACTCCTCACATATTACATATATCCTGATGTACTCCTCACATATTACATATACCCTGATGTGCTCCTCACATATTACATATACCCTGATGTACTCCTCACATATTACATATATCCTGATGTACTCCGCACATATTACATATATCCTGATGTACTCCTCACATATTACATATACCCTGATGTACTCCTCACATATTACATATACCCTGATGTACTCCTCACATATTACATATATCCTGATGTACTCCTCACATATTACATATACCCTGATGTACTCCTCACATATTACATATATCCTGATGTACTCCTCACATATTACATGTATCCTGATGTACTCCTCACATATTACATATACCCTGATGTACTCCTCACATATTACATATATCCTGATGTACTCCGCACAGATTACATATACCCTGATGTACTCCACACATATTACATACACCCTGATGTACTCCTCACATATTACATATATCCTGATGTACTCCGCACAGATTACATATACCCTGATGTACTCCACACATATTACATACACCCTGATGTACTCCGCACATATTACATATACCCTGATGTACTCCTCACATATTACATATATCCTGATGTACTCCTCACATATTACATATATCCTGATGTACTCCTCACATATTACATATATCCATTCCTGATGTACTCCTCACATATTACATATACCCTGATGTACTCCTCACATATTACATATACCCTGATGTACTCCTCACATATTACATATATCCTGATGTACTCCTCACATATTACATATACCCTGATGTACCCCTCACATATTACATATACCCTGATGTACTCCTCACATATTACATAGACCCTGATGTACTCCTCACATATTACATATATCCTGATGTACTCCTCACATATTACATATATCCTGATGTACTGTTCACATATTACATATACCTGATATACTCCTCACATATTACATATATCCTGATGTACTCCTCACATATTACATATATCCTGATGTACTCCTCACATATTACATATACCCTGATGTACTCCTTACATATTACATATATCCTGATGTACTCCTCACATATTACATATATCCTGATGTACTCCTCTCAGATTATATATACCCTGATGTACTCCTCACATATTATATATACCCTGATGTACTCCTCACATATTACATATACCCTGATGTACTCCTCACATATTACATATATCCTGATGTACTCCTCTCAGATTATATATACCCTGATGTACTCCTCACATATTACATATACCCTGATGTACTCCTCACATATTACATATACCCTGATGTACTCCTCACATATTACATATATCCTGATGTACTCCTCACATATTACATATACCCTGATGTACTCCTCACATATTACATATACCCTGATGTACTCCTCACATATTACATATATCCTGATGTACTCCTCACATATTACATATATACAGATGTACTCCTCATAGATTACATATACCCTGATGTACTCCTCACATATTACATATATCCTGATGTACTTCTCACATATTACATATACCCTGATGTACTCCTCACATATTACATATATCCTGATGTACTCCTCACATATTACATATACCCTGATGTACTCCTCACATATTACATATACCCTGATGTACTCCTCACATATTACATATACCCTGATGTACTCCTCACATATTACATATATCCTGATGTACTCCTCACAGATTACATATACCCTGATGTACTCCTCACATATTACATATATCCTGATGTACTCCTGACATATTACATATATCCTGATGTACTCCTGACATATTACATATATCCTGATGTACTCCTCACATATTACATATATCCTGATGTACTCCTCACATATTACACATACCCTGATGTACTCCTCACATATTACATATACCCTGATGTACTCCTCACATATTACATATACCCTGATGTACTCCTCACATATTACATATACCCTGATGTACCCCTCACATATCACATATACCCTGATGTACTCCTCACATATTACATATACCCTGATGTACTCCTCACATATTACATATACCCTGATGTACTCCTCACATATTACATATACCCTGATGCACTCCTCACATATTACATATACCCTGATGTACTCCTCACATATTACATATACCCTGATGTACTCCTCACATATTACATATACCCTGATGTACTCCTCACATATTACATATATCCTGATGTACTCCTCACATATTACATATACCCTGATGTACTCCTCACATATTACATATATCCTGATGTGCTCCTCATATATTACATATACCCTGATGTACTTCTCACATATTACATATACCCTGATGTACTCCTCACATATTACATATACCCTGATGTACTCCTCACATATTACATATACCCTGATGTACTCCTCACATATTACATATATCCTGATGTACTCCTCACATATTACATATACCCTGATGTACTCCTCACATATTACATATATCCTGATGTACTCCTCACATATTACATATACCCTGATGCACTCCTCACATATTACATATATCCTGATGTACTCCTCACATATTACATATACCCTGATGTACTCCTCACATATTACATATATCCTGATGTACTCCTCACATATTACATATACCCTGATGTACTCCTCACATATTACATATACCCTGATATACTCCTCACATATTACATATACCCTGATGTACTCCTCACATATTACATATACCCTGATGTACTCCTCACATATTACATATACCCTGATGTACTCCTCACATATTACATATACCCTGATGTACTCCTCACATATTACATATATCCTGATGTACTCCTCACATATTACATATATCCTGATGTACTCCTCACATATTACATATATCCTGATGTACTCCTCACATATTACATATACCCTGATATACTCCTCACATATTACATATACCCTGATGTACTCCTCACATATTACATATACCCTGATATACTCCTCACATATTACATATACCCTGATGCACTCCTCACATATTACATATACCCTGATGTACTTCTCACATATTACATATACCCTGATGTACTCCTCACATATTACATATATCCTGATGTACTCCTCACATATTACATATATCCTGATGTACTCCTCACATATTACATATACCCTGATGTACTCCTCACATATTACATATACCCTGATGCACTCCTCACATATTACATATACCCTGATGTACTCCTCACATATTACATATACCCTGATATACTCCTCACATATTACATATACCCTGATGTACTCCTCACATATTACATATACCCTGATGTACTCCTCACATATTACATATACCCTGATGTACTCCTCACATATTACATACACCCTGACGTACTCCTCACATATTACATATACCCTGATGTACTCCTCACATATTACATATACCCTGATGTACTCCTCACATATTACATATACCCTGATGTACTCCTCACATATTACATATACCCTGATGTACTCCTCACATATTACATATACCCTGATGTACTCCTCACATATTACATATATCCTGATGTACTCCTCTCAGATTATATATACCCTGATGTACTCCTCACATATTACATATACCCTGATGTACTCCTCACATATTACATATATCCTGATGTACTCCTCTCAGATTATATATACCCTGATGTACTCCTCACATATTACATATACCCTGATGTACTCCTCACAGATTACATATATCCTGATGTACTCCTCACATATTACATATACCCTGGTGTACTCCTCACATATTACATATATCCTGATGTACTCCTCACATATTACATATACCCTGATGTACTCCTCACATGTTACATATATCCTGATGTACTCCTCACATATTACATATACCCTGATTTACTCCTCACATATTACATATATCCTGATGTACTCCTCACATATTACATATATCCTGATGTACTCCTCACATATTACATATACCCTGATGTACCCCTCACATATTACATATACCCTGATGTACTCCTCAAATATTACATATACCCTGATGTACTCCTCACATATTACATATACCCTGATGTACTCCTCACATATTACATATATCCTGATATACTCCTCACATATTACATATATCCTGATGTACTCCTCACATATTACATATACCCTGATGTACTCCTCACAGATAACATATATCCTGATGTACTCCTCACATATTACATATATCCTGATGTACTCCTCATATATTACATATATCCCTGATGTACTCCTCACATATTACATATATCCTGATGTACTCCTCACATATTACATATACCCAGATGTACTCCACACATATTACATATATCCTGATGTACTCCTCACACATTACATATACCCTGATGTACTCCTCACATATTACATATACCCTGATGTACTCCTCACATATTACATATATCCTGATGTACTCCTCACATATTACATATATCCTGATGTACTCCTCACATATTACATATATCCTGATGTACTCCTCACATATTACATATACCCTTATGTACTCCTCACATATTACATATACACTGATGTACTAATCACATATTACATATATTCTGATGTACTCCTCACATATTACATATATCCTGATGTACTCCTCACATATTACATATATCCTGATGTACTCCTCACATATTACATATACCCTGATGTACTCCTCACAGATTACATATACTCTGATGTACCCCTCACATATTACATATACCCTGATGTACTCCTCACATATTACATATACCCTGATGTACTCCTCACATATTACATATACCCTGATGTACTCCTCACATATTACATATACCCTGATGTACTCCGCACATATTACATATACCCTGATGTACTCCGCACATATTACATATAACCTGATGTACTCCTCACATATTACATATATCCTGATGTACTCCTCACATATCACATATACCCTGATGTACTCCTCACATATTACATATACCGTGATGTACTCCTCACATATTACATATACCGTGATGTACTCCTCACATATTACATATATCCTGATGTACTCCGCACATATTACATATAACCTGATGTACTCCTCACATATTACATATACCCTGATGTACTCCTCACATATTACATATATCCTGATGTACCCCTCACATATTACATATACCCTGATGTACCCCTCACATATTACATATATACTCCTCACATATTACATATATCCTGATGTACTCCTCACATATTACATATATCCTGATGTACTCCTCACATATCACATATACCCTGATGTACTCCTCACATATTACATATACCGTGATGTACTCCTCACATATTACATATATCCTGATGTACTCCTCACATATTGCATATATCCTGATGTACTCCTCACATATTACATATACCCTGATGTACTCCTCACAGATTACATATATCCTGATGTACTCCTCACATATTACATATACCCTGGTGTACTCCTCACATATTACATATATCCTGATGTACTCCTCACATATTACATATGCCCTGATGTACTCCTCACATGTTACATATATCCTGATGTACTCCTCACATATTACATATACCCTGATGTACTCCTCACATATTACATATATCCTGATGTACTCCTCACATATTACATATACCCTGATGTACTCCTCAAATATTACATATACCCTGATGTACTCCTCACATATTACATATACCCTGATGTACTCCTCACATATTACATATATCCTGATATACTCCTCACATATTACATATATCCTGATGTACTCCTCACATATTACATATACCCTGATGTACTCCTCACAGATAACATATATCCTGATGTACTCCTCACATATTACATATATCCTGATGTACTCCTCATATATTACATATATCCCTGATGTACTCCTCACATATTACATATATCCTGATGTACTCCTCACATATTACATATACCCAGATGTACTCCACACATATTACATATATCCTGATGTACTCCTCACACATTACATATACCCTGATGTACTCCTCACATATTACATATATCCTGATGTACTCCTCACATATTACATATATCCTGATGTACTCCTCACATATTACATATATCCTGATGTACTCCTCACATATTACATATACCCTTATGTACTCCTCACATATTACATATACACTGATGTACTAATCACATATTACATATATTCTGATGTACTCCTCACATATTACATATATCCTGATGTACTCCTCACATATTACATATATCCTGATGTACTCCTCACATATTACATATACCCTGATGTACTCCTCACAGATTACATATACTCTGATGTACCCCTCACATATTACATATACCCTGATGTACTCCTCACATATTACATATACCCTGATGTACTCCTCACATATTACATATACCCTGATGTACTCCTCACATATTACATATATCCTGATGTACTCCTCACATATTACATATATCCTGATGTACTCCTCACATATTACATATACCCTGATGTACTCCTCACATATTACATATACCCTGATGTACTCCTCACATATTACATATATCCTGATGTACTCCTCACATATTACATATATCCTGATGTACTCCTCACATATTACATATATCCTGATGTACTCCTCACATATTACATATACCCTGATGTACTCCGCACATATTACATATACCCTGATGTACTCCGCACATATTACATATAACCTGATGTACTCCTCACATATTACATATATCCTGATGTACTCCTCACATATCACATATACCCTGATGTACTCCTCACATATTACATATACCGTGATGTACTCCTCACATATTACATATACCGTGATGTACTCCTCACATATTACATATATCCTGATGTACTCCGCACATATTACATATAACCTGATGTACTCCTCACATATTACATATACCCTGATGTACTCCTCACATATTACATATATCCTGATGTACCCCTCACATATTACATATACCCTGATGTACCCCTCACATATTACATATATACTCCTCACATATTACATATATCCTGATGTACTCCTCACATATTACATATATCCTGATGTACTCCTCACATATCACATATACCCTGATGTACTCCTCACATATTACATATACCGTGATGTACTCCTCACATATTACATATATCCTGATGTACTCCTCACATATTGCATATATCCTGATGTACTCCTCACATATTACATATACCCTGATGTACTCCTCACATATTACATATATCCTGATGTACCCCTCACATATTACATATACCCTGATGTACCCCTCACATATTACATATATACTCCTCACATATTACATATATCCTGATGTACTCCTCACATATTACATATACCCTGATGTACTCCTCACATATTACATATACACTGATGTACTCCTCACAGATTACATATACCCTGATGTACTCCTCACATATTACATATATCCTGATGTACTCCTCACATATTACATATACCCTGATGTACTTCTCACATATTACATATACCCTGATGTACTCCTCACATATAACATATATCCTGATGTACTCCTCACATATTACATATATCCTGATGTACTCCTCACATATTACATATACACTGATGTACTCCTCACAGATTACATATACCCTGATGTACTCCTCACATATTACATATACCCTGATGTACTCCTCACATATTACATATACCCTGATGTACTCCTCACAGATTACATATACCCTGATGTACTCCTCACATATTACATATACCCTGATGTACTCCTCACATATTACATATACCCTGATGTACTCCTCACATATTACATATACCCTGATGTACTCCTCACATATTACATATACCCTGATGTACTCCACACATATTACATATATCCTGATGTACGCCTCACATATTACATATATTCTGATGTACTCCTCACATATTACATATACCCTGATGTACTCCTCACATATTACATATATCCTGATGTACTCCTCACATATTACATATACCCTTATGTACTCCTCACATATTACATATACACTGATGTACTAATCACATATTACATATATTCTGATGTACTCCTCACATATTACATATATCCTGATGTACTCCTCACATATTACATATATCCTGATGTACTCCTCACATATTACATATATCCTGATGTACTCCTCACATATTACATATACTCTGATGTACTCCTCACATATTACATATATTCTGATGTACTCCTCACATATTACATATATCCTGATGTACTCCTCACATATTACATATACCCTGATGTACTCCTCACATATTACATATACCCTGATGTACTCCTCACATATTACATATATCCTGATGTACTCCTCACATTACATACATCCTGATGTACTCCTCACATCTTACATATACCCTGATGTACTCCTCACATATTACATATATCCTGATGTACTCCTCACATATTACATATATCCTGATGTACTCCTCACATATTACATATACCCTGATGTACTCCACACATATTACATATATCCTGATGTACTCCTCACACATTACATATACCCTGATGTACTCCTCATATATTACATATACCCTGATGTACTCCTCACATATTACATATATTCTGATGTACTCCTCACATTACATACATCCTGATGTACTCCTCACAGATTACATATACCCTGATGTACTCCACACATATTACATATATCCTGATGTGCTCCTCACATATTACATATATCCTGATGTACTCCTCACATATTACATATACTCTGATGTACTCCTCACATATTACATATACCCTGATGTACTCCCCACATATTACATATATCCTGATGTACTCCTCACATATTACATATATCCTGATGTACTCCTCACATATTACATATACCCTGATGTACTCCTCACATATTACATATATCCTGATGTACTCCTCACACATTACATATACCCTGATGTACTCCTCATATATTACATATACCCTGATGTACTCCACCCAGCTTACATATAGCCTGATGTACTCCTCACATATTACATATATCCTGATGTACTCCTCACATATTACATATATCCTGATGTACTCATTACATATACCCTGATGTACTCCTCACATATTACATATACACTGATGTACTCCTCACATATTACATATACCCTGATGTACTCCTCACATATTACATATATCCTGATGTACTCCTCACATATTACATATACCCTGATGTACTCCTCACATATTACATATACCCTGATGTACTCCTCACATATTACATATATCCTGATGTACTCCTCACATATTACATATACCCTGATGTACTCCTCACATATTACATATACCCTGATGTTCTCCTCACATATTACATATATCCTGATGTACTCCTCACATATTACATATATCCTGGTGTACCCTGATGTACTCCTCACATATTACATATACCCTGATGTACTCCTCACATATTACATATACCCTGATGTACTCCTCACATATTACATATACCCTGATGTACTCCGCACATATTACATATACCCTGATGTACTCCTCACATATTACATATACCCTGATGTACTCCTCACATATTACATATACCCTGATGTACTCCTCACATATTACATATACCCTGATGTACTCCGCACATATTACATATACCCTGATGTACTCCTCACATATTACATATACCCTGATGTACTCCTCACATATTACATATACCCTGATATACTCCTCACATATTACATATACCCTGATGTACTCCTCACATATTACATATATCCTGATGTACTCCTCACATATTACATATATCCTGATGTACTCCTCACATATTACATATACCCTGATGTACTCCTCACATATTACATATACCCTGATGTACTCCTCACATATTACATATACCCTGATGTACTCCTCACATATTACATATACCCTGATGTACTCCTCACATATTACATATACCGTGATGTACTCCTCACATATTACATATACCCTGATGTACTCCTCACATATTACATATATCCTGATGTACTCCTCACATATTACATATATCCTGATGTACTCCTCACATATTACATATACCCTGATATACTCCGCACAGATTACATACACCCTGATATACTCCTCACATATTGCATATATCCTGATGTACTCCTCACATATTACATATACCCTGATGTACTCCTCACATATTACATATATCCTGATGTACCCCTCACATATTACATATACCCTGATGTACCCCTCACATATTACATATATACTCCTCACATATTACATATATCCTGATGTACTCCTCACATATTACATATACCCTGATGTACTCCTCACATATTACATATACACTGATGTACTCCTCACAGATTACATATACCCTGATGTACTCCTCACATATTACATATATCCTGATGTACTCCTCACATATTACATATACCCTGATGTACTTCTCACATATTACATATACCCTGATGTACTCCTCACATATTACATATATCCTGATGTACTCCTCACATATTACATATATCCTGATGTACTCCTCACATATTACATATACACTGATGTACTCCTCACAGATTACATATACCCTGATGTACTCCTCACATATTACATATACCCTGATGTACTCCTCACATATTACATATACCCTGATGTACTCCTCACAGATTACATATACCCTGATGTACTCGTCACATATTACATATACCCTGATGTACTCCTCACATATTACATATACCCTGATGTACTCCTCACATATTACATATACCCTGATGTACTCCTCACATATTACATATACCCTGATGTACTCCACACATATTACATATATCCTGATGTACGCCTCACATATTACATATATTCTGATGTACTCCTCACATATTACATATACCCTGATGTACTCCTAACATATTACATATATCCTGATGTACTCCTCACATATTACATATACCCTTATGTACTCCTCACATATTACATATACACTGATGTACTAATCACATATTACATATATTCTGATGTACTCCTCACATATTACATATACCCTGATGTACTCCTCGCATATTACATATACCCTGATGTACTCCTCACATATTACATATATCCTGATGTACTCCTCACATATTACATATATCCTGATGTACTCCTCACATATTACATATATCCTGATGTACTCCTCACATATTACATATATCCTGATGTACTCCTCACATATTACATATATCCAGATGTACTCCTCACATATTACATATACCCTGATGTACTCCTCACATATTACATATATCCTGATGTACTCCTCACATATTACATATACTCTGATGTACTCCTCACATATTACATATATTCTGATGTACTCCTCACATATTACATATATCCTGATGTACTCCTCACATATTACATATATCCTGATGTACTCCTCACATATTACATATACCCTGATGTACTCCTCACATTACATACATCCTGATGTACTCCTCAGATATTACATATTCCCAGATGTACTCCTCACATATTCCATATATCCTGATGTACTCCTCACATATTACGTATACCCTGATGTACTCCTCACACATTACATATACCCTGATGTACTCCTCACATATTACATATATTCTGATGTACTCCTCACATTACATACATCCTGATGTACTCCTCACATATTACATATACCCTGATGTACTCCTCACATATTACATATACCCTGATGTACTCCTCACATATTACATATATCCTGATGTACTCCTCACATTACATACATCCTGATGTACTCCTCACATCTTACATATACCCTGATGTACTCCTCACATATTACATATATCCTGATGTACTCCTCACATATTACATATATCCTGATGTACTCCTCACATATTACATATACCCTGATGTACTCCACACATATTACATATATCCTGATGTACTCCTCACACATTACATATACCCTGATGTACTCCTCATATATTACATATACCCTGATGTACTCCTCACATATTACATATATTCTGATGTACTCCTCACATTACATACATCCTGATGTACTCCTCACAGATTACATATACCCTGATGTACTCCACACATATTACATATATCCTGATGTACTCCTCACATATTGCATATATCCTGATGTACTCCTCACATATTACATATACTCTGATGTACTCCTCACATATTACATATACCCTGATGTACTCCCCACATATTACATATATCCTGATGTACTCCTCACATATTACATATATACTGATGTACTCCTCACATATTACATATACCCTGATGTACTCCTCACATATTACATATATCCTGATGTACTCCTCACACATTACATATACCCTGATGTACTCCTCATATATTACATATACCCTGATGTACTCCACCCAGCTTACATATAGCCTGATGTACTCCTCACATATTACATATATCCTGATGTACTCCTCACATATTACATATATCCTGATGTACTCATTACATATACCCTGATGTACTCCTCACATATTACATATACACTGATGTACTCCTCACATATTACATATACCCTGATGTACTCCTCACATATTACATATATCCTGATGTACTCCTCACATATTACATATACCCTGATGTACTCCTCACATATTACATATACCCTGATGTACTCCTCACATATTACATATATCCTGATGTACTCCTCACATATTACATATACCCTGATGTACTCCTCACATATTACATATACCCTGATGTTCTCCTCACATATTACATATATCCTGATGTACTCCTCACGTATTACATATATCCTGGTGTACCCTGATGTACTCCTCACATATTACATATACCCTGATGTACTCCTCACATATTACATATACCCTGATGTACTCCTCACATATTACATATACCCTGATGTACTCCGCACATATTACATATACCCTGATGTACTCCTCACATATTACATATACCCTGATGTACTCCTCACATATTACATATACCCTGATGTACTCCTCACATATTACATATACCCTGATGTACTCCGCACATATTACATATACCCTGATGTACTCCTCACATATTACATATACCCTGATGTACTCCTCACATATTACATATACCCTGATATACTCCTCACATATTACATATACCCTGATGTACTCCTCACATATTACATATACCCTGATGTACTCCTCACATATTACATATATCCTGATGTACTCCTCACATATTACATATATCCTGATGTACTCCTCACATATTACATATACCCTGATATACTCCGCACAGATTACATACACCCTGATATACTCCTCACATATTGCATATATCCTGATGTACTCCTCACATATTACATATACCCTGATGTACTCCTCACATATTACATATATCCTGATGTACCCCTCACATATTACATATACCCTGATGTACCCCTCACATATTACATATATACTCCTCACATATTACATATATCCTGATGTACTCCTCACATATTACATATACCCTGATGTACTCCTCACATATTACATATACACTGATGTACTCCTCACAGATTACATATACCCTGATGTACTCCTCACATATTACATATATCCTGATGTACTCCTCACATATTACATATACCCTGATGTACTTCTCACATATTACATATACCCTGATGTACTCCTCACATATTACATATATCCTGATGTACTCCTCACATATTACATATATCCTGATGTACTCCGCACATATTACATATACCCTGATGTACTCCTCACATATTACATATACCCTGATGTACTCCTCACATATTACATATACCCTGATATACTCCTCACATATTACATATACCCTGATGTACTCCTCACATATTACATATACCCTGATGTACTCCTCACATATTACATATATCCTGATGTACTCCTCACATATTACATATACCCTGATGTACTCCTCACATATTACATATATCCTGATGTACTCCTCACATTACATACATCCTGATGTACTCCTCACATATTACATATACCCTGATGTACTCCTCACATATTACATATATCCTGATGTACTCCTCACATATTACATATATCCTGATGTACTCCTCACATATTACATATACCCTGATATACTCCGCACAGATTACATACACCCTGATATACTCCTCACATATTACATATACCCTGATGTACTCCTCACATATTACATATACCCTGATGTACTCCTCACATATTACATATACCCTGATGTACTCCTCACATATTACATATACACTGATGTACGCCTCACATATTACATATATCCTGATGTACTCCTCACATATTACATATACCCTGATGTACTCCTCACATATTACATATACCCTGATGTACTCCTCACATATTACATATACCCTGATGTACTCCTCACATATTACATATACCCTGATGTACTCCTCACATATTACATATATCCTGATGTACTCCTCACATATTACATATATCCTGATGTACTCCTCACATATTACATATACCCTGATGTACTCCTCACATATTACATATATCCTGATGTACTCCTCACATATTACATATATCCTGATGTACTCCTCACATATTACATATATTCTGATGTGCTCCTCACATAGTACATATATCCTGATGTGCTCCTCACATATTACATATATCCTGATGTACTCCTCACATATTACATATACCCTGATGTACTCCTCACATATTACACATACCCTGATGTACTCCTCACATATTACATATACCCTGATGTACTCCTCACATATTACATATACCCTGATGTACTCCTCACATATTACATATATCCTGATGTACTCCTCACATATTACATATATCCTGATGTACTCCTCACAGATTACATATATCCTGATGTACTCCTCACATATTACATATACCCTGATGTACTCCTCACATATTACATATATCCTGATGTACTCCTCACATATTACATATATCCTGATGTACTCCTCACATATTACATATACCCTGATGTACTCCTCACATATTACATATACCCTGATGTACTCCTCACATATTACATATACCCTGATGTACTCCACCCAGCTTATATATATCCTGATGTACTCCTCACATATTACATATACCCTGATGTACTCCTCACATATTACATATACCCTGATGTACTCCTCACATATTACATATATCCTGATGTACTCCTCACATATTACATATACCCTGATGTACTCCTCACATATTACATATATCCTGATGTACTCCTCACATATTACATATATCCTGATGTGCTCCTCACATATTACATATATCCTGATGTGCTCCTCACATATTACATATATCCTGATGTGCTCCTCACATATTACACATACCCTGATGTACTCCTCACATATTACACATACCCTGATGTACTCCGCACAGATTACATATATCCTGATGTCCTGATGTACTCCCCATATATTACATATACCCTGAGGTACTCCTCACATATACATATATCCTGATGTACTCCTCACATATACCCTGATGTCCTGATGTACTCCCCATATATTACATATATCCTGATGTACTCCTCACATATACATATATCCTGATGTACTCCTCACATATACATATATCCTGATGTACTCCTCACATATACATATATCCTGATGTACTCCTCACATATACATATACTACTTCAAAGTAGTGCTCCTTCCCTTTTAAGCCCCGCTGTGTGTCCAAACAGCAGTTTATTACCACATTTGGGGTATTTCCGTAATCGGGAGAAATTGCTTTACAAATGCTGGGGTGTTTTTTTTCCTTTATTCATTGTGTAATTTAAAAATGTCAAAACATTTTCAGCACCGGAATCCCCAGTAAGCAGCAGAAGTATCTTGGAGCTGGGACTGGATTTTCTGGTTGTGATTGCAGGCTCATGTGGAACATCTTGTTCTGTAATGATTAACTCATGACACAGTTGATGGCAATGTTCCAGACACTGTTCTCCTCCCAGAGAACTGTCTGAGGGTGACTACCCGGAGAACCCAACACCTCGCCAGCCCTGGTCCGCTACAAGGTGAGTCCGGCAGGATGAGGAATATTATACCTGATAATGCAATAGTCATGTCCTCAATGTATCCCTCAGCCTAGTCATTTATTGTCATTAACCCTTTGTTATCACATCACATTAACCCTTTCTTGGTCTCCTACAGCTTTTACTAAGTAAAGTGTATACACGGGATGCAGGGCTCCTCCGGAGAAGTGACTGGGAGAAGTGACTGGGAGAAGTGACTGGGAGAAGTGACCGGTAGAAGTGACTGGGAGAGGTAACTGGGAGAGGTGACTCTGGCCGGGGAATCCAGTCTTGTAGAGAGCACACCTCTATGTAGATAGCACCGCACTGCCTGAAGATAGCAAACCCCCCAACCCCCATAGATACCGTAGATAGTGCCACTGTAGCTCCCTGTAGGAGCGGAATCCTTGGCGGCGAACCCGCTCTGGCAGGGGGATTCCACTCCTGGAAAAGCCCCCGATGTCACTATCTATATATGGACAGTGACGTCAAGGGGTTACTCCTGGAGCGGAATCCCCGGCCCCCTGTGGCAGGGGATTCCGCTCTTCTTACGTCACTGTCCATATATGGTCAGAGACTTCAGGAGCTCCTCTATGGGTGGAATTCACGGCCAGAGGGATTTCGCTCCTACAGTGAGCTACAATGGTGCTATCTACAGGGTAGGGTGTAGTATTTACAAGGGGGGGGTGCTATCTACAAGGGGGATGCTATCTACAGATAGGATGCTATGTGGGGGGGGGGGGTAGAAATATCTACAGGGGACACTGTGGCGCTATCTACTGTACATGGGCACTGTGGCACTATGTGGGCACAGACACTTTATATGTAGGTACTATTTCAGGGGTTTGGGACAAAAAAAAACCTTGACAAATGAAATCCATCCTTTTTTTAACGGACTGGAAATGGATGCGAATTTTGAGACAATAATGCAAAACGGCCATGAAATACTGACAGTTGATCCGTTTTTAATGGCCATTTTTTTTCACTGTTGTGTGGATGTCGCCTAATACTACCACATGCAAGATCTCTCCACGTTTCTGTCTCGTTACACCTGAGATACGTTTTTTACAGTCTATTTTCAGATTTTCCTTTTCACATTCGGCACAAACGTAAAATCTACGTTACAATTCCCAGCAATAGAATTATTTGTTTCCATAATCGCGGCCTAAGAAGATTTGCGTCAGTTCTGTCGACCTCCTGATATAATTCCTACATTCTTCTACTTCCTGATGCTTTCGCTTGGGATGTCTTCGCCCGTTTTCTAGATGAAGGATTGCGATATAGACGGATCACCAATGTTAAATATTAAGGAGTTCATCATAAAATTCTTGTTGGGTTTATAATAGGAGGACCACGATACTTATACAAAAAAAATTTGGTTTATTAGAATCTTCGTGGATATTGTAGGAAAAGACACAGAAAAATATACAGGAAATATTCATAAGAAAATATAGAATAATTGACATTTACAGGAAAAGAGACGCTCGTACAGTTGCTGCTGTGATTCTCGTTATGTCTCTGTCCATGACCCCCTCCCCCGGGTGTCCGCTGTGGATGAGGTGCCCGGTGTTCGTATCACTGGTGCCACATATTACAGGCATGTCCTAAACTAAATATGTTTTTGTCTCTGCATATAAAGAAGAGAACTCCCATCTTCCTTAGGATATGGAAATAACTATATTTACTTGGTCAACTGTGTGTCAGCAAAAGTGTATAAGTGGCCACTGAATATCATTGATCGTGTGACACTCCCTCAGAGATAGCAGCTGATAACAGAGAGTTGTAGACGTGCAGGTACAATGCTCATCATGACATTTGGTTGCCGGACATCTTCCTATCTGATGTTTTGCTGCTTCTTCCAGATGATGGAAAGTTTTTTCCCCGTTCTGTCTTTTGTCTCCATTATTAAAGGTGAGTGATTCTTTCTTTATCAGAACATCATATTCCGGCACCGAGATATTATACATTTGTTATTTACATATACAGTGACATCCATGGCAACTCCTTGAGCGGAATCCCTGTTGCCGACTCTGGCTGGGAATTCCGCTCCAGTAGGAGCCCCTGACGTCAATGTCCATATATGGACAGTGACCTCAGGGGTTTCCTCTCGAATTTCCGGCCAGATCATCGGCAACGGGGATTCCGCTCAATCAGTAGCCACTGACGTCACTGTCCATATATGGACAGTAATGTCAAGGGCTTCCCCGAGCACAGCGCTTAAAGTATTGCTGTACCCGGGGAGTCCTCGGTAAGCGGAGGAGGTCCCTCTGCTCTGAACTAATTCTGAAGCAGGGAGCTGACGGTTCCCTGTTCAAAATTGGGTTCAACTGTATCTACGTCCTGGGGATGCAGATACAGTTGACAACGGGACATGCCCCCGGCCTCCCGGGACAGCGGGCACCACCTGGAATCCAGGACTGTCCCGCTGAATCCAGGATGGTTGGGAGGAATGGCACCTAATGACCATATGACGCAGGTGATTAAAAGTGAATTCCATCAGGATCCAGACATGTAACACCTCATGGAGCAATGTCATTAGGGGACAAAAAAAAATTAAGAAACTGGCCTTAAAGAGGCTCTGTCACCAGATTTTGCAGCCCCTATCTGCTATTGCAGCAGATCGGCGCTGCAATGTAGATTACAGTAACGTTTTTATTTTTTAAAAACGAGCATTTTTGGCCAAGTTATGACCATTTTCGTATTTATGCAAATGAGGCTTGCAAAAGTACAACTGGGCGTGTTGAAAAGTAAAAGTACAAGTGGGCGTGTATTATGTGTGTACATCGGGGCGTGTTTACTACTATTACTAGCTGGGCTTTCTGAAGAGAAGTAACATCCACTTCTCTTCACAACGCCCAGCATCTGGCAGTGCAGATCTGTGACGTCACTCACAGGTCCTGCATCGTGTCAGCACCAGAGGCTACAGATGATTCTGCAGCAGCATCAGCATTTGCAGGTAAGTAGCTACATCGACTTACCTGCAAACGCGATGCTGCTGCAGAATCATCTGTAGCCTCTGGTGCCGACACGATGCAGGACCTGTGAGTGACGTCACAGATCTGCACCGCCAGATGCTGGGCGTTGTGAAGAGAAGTGGATGTTACTTCTCTTCAGAAAGCCCAGCTACCGTAGTAATAGTAGTAAACACGCCCCGATGTACACAGACAATACACGCCCACTTGTACTTTTACTTTTCAACACGCCCAGTTGTACTTTTGCAAGCCTCATTTGCATAAATACGAAAATGGTCATAACTTGGCCAAAAATGCTCGTTTTTAAAAAATAAAAACGTTACTGTAATCTACATTGCAGCGCCGATCTGCTGCAATAGCAGATAGGGGCTGCAAAATCTGGTGACAGAGCCTCTTTAAAGGTGTTGTACAGGATTAGAAAAAATTGCCTGCATTCTTCCATAACAGCGCCACACCTGTACAATGGTTGTATGTGGAACTGCAGTTCAACCCCTTGAATACAATGGAGCTGAGCTACAATACCACACAGAACCCGTGGACAGGGATGGCGCTGCTTTTGGAAGATAGCAGCCAGGTTTTTCTAATCCTGAACAATCCCTTTAAAAAAGAAAGAACATTTTTAGGTGATAAATAAAAGTTGTATTAATTAGCGTAAGTTGCAGATATTAGGGGAAACAGCGTTGAGTTGTAGAAATAATCAATTAGTCATGTATATATGTTATATACAGCAGATAACGAACTGCACAGCCCCCCTCCCCCCCCCCCCCCCTACACTGTGGCCGGTCCCAGTTTTGTATTATTCCCTTGGTTTTGGACTTTTACATAGACATCTTCTCATTCCTCTTCTCATTTATCTTCTTCTTCATCTTCCTCTTCTCTTTCATCTTCCTCTTCTCCTTCCTCTATTCCATCATCTTCTCCTTCCTCTTCATCTTCCTTTTCTCCTTCAGCTTTCTCTTCTCCTTTATCTCCCTCTTTTCCTTCCTCTTTTTCTTACCATTCTTCATTGTTTTCCTCTTTTTCTTCATCTTTCTCTTTTCCTTCATTGTATCCTTCATCTTCCCCTTATTCATCTTCCTCTTCTCCTTCATCTTCCCCTTATTCATCTTCCTCTTCTCCTTCATCTTCCCCTTCTTCATCTTCCTCTTCTCCTTCATCTTTCTCTTCATCTTCCTCTTCTCCTTCATCTGTCTCTGTTAGGGATCTGCCAGGTACTTCATCTAGGTATACTCCTGGGATTAATCAATCCACACCTGAGGCCAGACCTGTTCGACTGACACCATCTCCCACCAACCAGGGTGGCAGGCTCAGGAGTGGGAGAGCCTATCGCGGCCTGGTCTGTCGGAGTTAGCTCCGCCCCCTGTCCTTTATTACCTGCCCTGTGCTCTCCCTCAGTGCTTGTAATTCTTTTGGATTCCTGGCCCCACTGCTGCTTGCTCCAGCCTGCTTCTGCCGTGCTTCTGCCTTGCTGCAGTTCTGCTTGACCTGCTTGCTTTGCCCCTGGCTTGCTTCTGTCTCCGTGCCCGCTCGGGTGTACTCACTTCGTCCTGGTCCTGACTGTCCGTTCGCCGCTCCGTTTCCTCGTGGCGTTCCGTGGCTACTGCCCCTTCCCTTGCGTGTTCCCTGTTTGTTTTCCTGTGCACTTAGACAGCGTAGGGACCGCCGCCCAGTTGTACCTCGTCGCCTAGGGCGGGTCGTTGCAAGTAGGCAGGGACAGGGTGGTGGGTAGATTAGGGCTCACTTTCCCTTCACCTCCTTCCGGCCATTACATAATTACAAGCCCTTACCTAGTCTACCATTTCTCCTACGCTGACGCTATCATGGACCCCCTTGAGACCCTGGCCCAGCAGATGCAGGGCCTCTCCCTACAGGTCCAGGCCCTGGCCCAAAGGGTCAATCAGGGTGACGCTGCTTTAGTAGTACCCCTCACCTCACCTCTAGAACCCGACCTCAAGTTACCTGACCGGTTCTCAGGGGACCGTAAGACGTTTCTCTCCTTCCGGGAGAGTTGCAGACTGTATTTCCGCCTAAAGCCCCACTCCTCAGGTTCCGAGAACCAGCGGGTGGGTATCATCATATCCCGACTCCAGGAAGGGCCCCAAGAGTGGGCCTTCTCCTTGGCTCCTGACGCCCCTGAACTTTCCTCTGTTGATCGTTTTTTCTCTGCCCTCGGACTCATTTACGACGAGACTGACAGGACTGCCTTAGCCGAGAGTCAGCTGGTGACCTTACGTCAGGGTAGGAGACCGGTTGAGGAATACTGTTCTGATTTTAGGAAGTGGTGCGTAGCTTCTCAGTGGAACGATCCGGCCCTAAGGTGCCAGTTTAGGTTAGGATTATCTGACGCCCTGAAGGATCTGCTGGTTAGCTACCCCTCGCCTGACTCCCTTGACCAGGTTATGGCCCTAGCAGTACGACTTGACCGACGTCTCAGGGAACGTCAGCTAGAACGCTTCAGTGTGCTCCCCTCTGACTTTTCTGCGATCCCCCCCGAGGTCCCGTCTCCTCGCCCCTCCACGGAGGACTCGGAGGTACCTATGCAACTCGGGGCCTCCATGTCCCCTCGACAACGTAGGGAGTTTCGCAGAATGAATGGTCTCTGCTTCTACTGTGGGGACGACAAGCATCTACTGAACACCTGTCCCAGGCGCAAGAATAAGAAGCCGGAAAACTTCCGCGCCTAAGTGATCATCGGGGAGGTCACTTGGGCGCACAGGTATTTCCCGTTAATGTGAAACGCAATAAAATTTTGCTTCCCTTTCAGGTCTCGTTTGCTGGCCGGGCTGCCACGGGCAGTGCTTTCGTGGATTCAGGGTCATCTGCTAATATCATGTCTGCGGAATTTGCTATGTCTCTAAAGATGCCTTGTATTGATTTACCTTATCCTATCCCTGTAGTAGGAATCGACTCAACCCCCCTTGCTAATGGTTATTTTACTCAGCATACTCCTGTTTTTGAACTCCTGGTTGGCTCCATGCATTTGGAGCAGTGCTCTGTACTGGTGATGCAGGGATTATCGTCTGATCTGGTTTTAGGCCTTCCCTGGTTGCAGTTGCATAATCCCACGTTTGATTGGAATACTGGGGATCTCACCAAATGGGGTAATGAATGTCTTATGTCATGTCTTTCTGTTAACTCTATTTCTCCCCGGGAGGAGGTAAACACGCTTCCTGAGTTTGTTCAGGACTTCGCCGATGTGTTTTCTAAGGAGGCCTCCGAGGTGTTGCCCCCCCATAGAGATTACGATTGCGCTATCGATTTGGTGCCTGGTGCCAAGCTTCCTAAGGGTAGGATATTTAATCTTTCATGTCCTGAACGTGAAGCCATGAGGGTGTATATCCAAAAATGCCTGGCCAAGGGTTTCATTCGCCCCTCGACTTCTCCTGTAGGTGCTGGCTTCTTCTTCGTGGGGAAGAAGGATGGTGGTCTTAGGCCGTGCATTGATTATCGTAACCTGAATAAGGTCACCGTAAGGAACCAGTACCCACTTCCTTTGATTCCGGATCTTTTTAATCAGGTTCAGGGAGCCCAATGGTTTTCTAAGTTCGATCTACGGGGGGCATATAACCTTATCCGCATCAAAGAGGGGGATGAGTGGAAAACTGCGTTCAACACACCCGAGGGTCATTTCGAATACCTGGTCATGCCCTTTGGGTTGTGTAATGCCCCTGCGGTCTTCCAGAATTTTATTAATGAAATCCTGAGAGAGTACCTGGGTAATTTTCTTGTTGTGTACCTTGATGACATACTGGTGTTTTCCAAGGACTGGTCCTCCCACGTGGAGCATGTCAGGAAGGTGCTCCAGGTCCTTCGGGAGAATAATCTGTTTGCTAAGACTGAAAAATGTGTCTTTGGGGTACAGGAGATACCATTTTTAGGGCAAATCCTCACTCCTCATGAATTCCGCATGGACCCTGCCAAGGTTCAGGCTGTGGCGGAATGGGTCCAACCTGCCTCCCTTAAGGCGTTACAGTGTTTTTTAGGGTTCGCCAACTATTACAGGAGATTTATTGCCAACTTCTCGGTCGTCGCTAAGCCTCTTACGGACGTTACCCGCAAGGGTGCTGATGTCCTCCATTGGCCCCCTGAGGCCGTCCAGGCCTTTGAGACCCTCAAGAAGTGCTTTATCTCGGCCCCCGTGCTGATTCAGCCCAACCAAGAGGAGCCATTTATTGTGGAGGTTGACGCTTCCGAGGTGGGAGTGGGGGCCGTCTTGTCCCAGGGTACCAGCTCCCTCACCCATCTCCGCCCCTGTGCTTACTTCTCTAGGAAGTTTTCGCCCACGGAGAGTAACTATGATATTGGCAACCGCGAACTTCTAGCCATTAAATGGGCTTTTGAGGAGTGGCGGCACTTCCTGGAGGGGGCCAGACACCAGGTAACGGTCCTTACGGATCACAAGAATCTGGTTTTCCTAGAATCGGCCCGGAGGCTTAATCCTAGACAAGCTCGGTGGGCACTATTCCTTACCAGATTTAATTTCTTGGTTACCTATAGGGCTGGGTCCAAGAATATTAAGGCTGATGCTCTGTCACGTAGTTTCATGGCCAATCCTCCTTCTGAGAAGGATCCTGCTTGTATTTTACCCCCTGGTATAATCGTCTCTGCCACGGATTCTGATTTAGCTTCTGATATCGCGGCTGATCAGGGTGCAGCTCCCGGGAACGTCCCTGGGGACAAACTGTTTGTTCCCCTGCAATACCGGCTGAGGGTACTCAGGGAAAACCATGACTCCGCTCTATCTGGTCATCCTGGCATCTTGGGCACCAAACACCTCATTACCAGAAACTATTGGTGGCCTGGGTTGCCTAAAGACGTTAGGGCTTACGTCGCCGCTTGTGAGGTTTGCGCTAGGTCCAAAACCCCTAGGTCCCGACCTGCGGGCCTACTACGTTCCTTGCCCATTCCCCAGAGACCTTGGACCCATATCTCCATGGATTTTATCACCGATTTGCCTCCATCTCAGGGCAAGTCGGTGGTGTGGGTGGTAGTCGACCGCTTCAGCAAGATGTGCCACTTTGTGCCCCTTAAGAAGCTACCTAACGCCAAGATGTTAGCTTCTTTGTTTGTGAAACACATCCTGCGCCTCCATGGGGCCCCAGTCAATATCGTTTCTGACAGAGGGGTACAATTTGTTTCCTTATTTTGGAGAGCTTTTTGTAAAAAGTTGGAGATTGATCTGTCCTTCTCCTCCGCCTTCCATCCCGAAACTAATGGCCAAACGGAAAGGACCAACCAATCCCTGGAACAATATTTAAGGTGTTTCATCTCTGACTGTCAATTCGATTGGGTCTCATTCCTTCCCCTTGCTGAATTTTCCTTGAATAACCGGGTCAGTAACTCGTCAGGGGTCTCCCCGTTTTTCTGTAATTTCGGGTTTAACCCAAGATTCTCCTCCGTCTCCCCTGGTTGTTCCAATAATCCTGAGGTAGAGGATGTTCATCGGGAACTGTGCACTGTCTGGGCCCAGGTTCAGAAGAACCTAGAGGCGTCCCAGAGCGCACAAAAGATTCAGGCGGATAGTAGACGTTCTGCTAACCCCCGGTTTGTCGTCGGGGATTTGGTCTGGTTATCGTCCAGGAACTTGCGCCTTAAGGTCCCGTCCAGGAAGTTTGCTCCCCGATTTATTGGACCTTATAAGATCATTGAAGTCCTCAACCCTGTATCCTTCCGTCTGGAGCTCCCCCCATCATTTCGCATACATGACGTCTTCCATGCCTCCCTCCTTAAACGCTGCTCCCCGTCCTGGTCCCCCTCGAGGATACCTCCTGTTCCCGTTCTCACCCCTGAGGGGGTGGAATTCGAGGTGGCCAAGATTATGGACAGTAGGATGGTCCAGGGCTCCCTCCAGTACCTGGTCCATTGGAGAGGATACGGGCCGGAGGAGAGGACTTGGGTACCTGCCCGTGATGTTCACGCTGGGGTATTGATCAGGAGGTTCCACCTTCTCTTCCCCACTAAACCGGGTCCCCTTAGTAAGGGTCCGGTGGCCCCTCATAAAAGGGGGAGTACTGTTAGGGATCTGCCAGGTACTTCATCTAGGTATACTCCTGGGATTAATCAATCCACACCTGAGGCCAGACCTGTTCGACTGATACCATCTCCCACCAACCAGGGTGGCAGGCTCAGGAGTGGGAGAGCCTATCGCGGCCTGGTCTGTCGGAGTTAGCTCCGCCCCCTGTCCTTTATTACCTGCCCTGTTCTCTCCCTCAGTGCTTGTAATTCTTTTGGATTCCTGGCCCCACTGCTGCTTGCTCCAGCCTGCTTCTGCCGTGCTTCTGCCTTGCTGCAGTTCTGCTTGACCTGCTTTGCTTTGCCCCTGGCTTACTTCTGTCTCCTTGCCCGCTTGGGTGTACTCACTTCGTCCAGGTCCTGACTGTCCGTTCGCCGCTCCGTTTCCTCGTGGCGTTCCGTGGCTACTGCCCCTTCCCTTGCATGTTCCCTGTTTGTTTTCCTGTGCACTTAGACAGCGTAGGGACCGCCGCCCAGTTGTACCTCGTCGCCTAGGGCGGGTCGTTGCAAGTAGGCAGGGACAGGGCGGTGGGTAGATTAGGGCTCACTTTCCCTTCACCTCCTTCCGGCCATTACAGTCTCTTCATCATCTTGCTCTTCTCCATCCTCTTATCCTTCATCTTTCTTTTCTCGTTCATCTTCCCCTTCTTAATCTTCCTCTTCTCCTTCATCTTTACCTTCTTCATCTTCCTCTTCTCCTTCATCTTTCTCTTCATCTTGCTCTTCTCCTTCCTCTTCTCCTTCATCTTTCTCTTCTCTTTCATCTTTCTCTTCTTCAACTTCAACGTCTCCTTCCTCCTCTCCTTCATCTTTCTCTTATTCTCCTTCCTCTTCTTCTCCTTACTTTTTCTCTTCTCCTTCCTCATCTTTCTTTTTTTCATCTTCCTCTTCTCCTTCCTCTTATCCTTCATCTTCCTCTTCTCCTTCCCCTTATCCTTCATCTTCCTCTTCTCCTTCCTCTTATCCTTCATCTTCCTCTTCTCTTTCATCTTTCTTTTCTTCATTTTCCTCTACTCCTTTCTGTTCTCCTTCATCTTCCTCTTCTCCTTTCTCTTTTTCTTCATCTTTCTCTTCCTCTCCTTCCTCTTCTCCTTTATCTTCCTCTTCTCCTTCATCTTCTCCCTCCTCTTCTTCTTCATCTTTCTCTTCCTCTCCTTCTTCTTCTCCTTTCTCTTCTCCTTCATCTTCCTCTTCTCCCTCCTCTTCTTCTTCATCTTTCTCTTCCTCTCCTTCCTCTTCTCCTTTCTCTTCTCCTTCATCTTCCTCTCCTTCCTCTTCTTCTTCATCTTCTAGTAATTACTATTGTTTTATCTTCTCCTGATCAGAATATGAATAGACTTCTTCAGAACGTCCTGTCTTCTTTTTTATTGTCCTGCTTTTGTTTTGTGTAATTGTCTGATTTCCTTTACTTACAAGGTTCAGCTTCATCTTGTGTGATGTTCACATTTTTGTTCTTCTTGTCATCCACTGTCTTGTGTAAAGTATTCACCGGTCCCTCAGCGTTACGTTGCTGCACTTATATTGAAGGTCCATGTAGACAGTGGAGCCCTAGTAAGACGGTGCCTGGAGTGCCATGTTGTGTAGGCTCTCTGTTTAGTGCTTCTGTGATGCATTTTGGGGGAACTTATCAACTTTTTTTGTCAGTTATATATTAGGCTCATCACACTCCAACTGTCTTTATATTGGGACTGTCATAATAAATGCCCTATATTCTTCCCTTATATAATTGTGGGTACACGCAGGTACAGTATGGTACACAGGAGACAATGGGTGTCGTATTACTGATCCGTACAACATGAATTCCTAATACAACCATGTGCATGGGACCTTAAAGAGCCAAAGAAATCCCCCGTCTGGACAGTCATCATCTCGTTGAGGCGTCATTACATCATTTCTGAGTCATAATTGTTCCACCAAGTGCCACTTACTGACCGATTCTTTAGACTAAAGCTTCTGCTACATCTGTGTCTCTGATTTTTTCTTATTTGCGTTCTGTATCTCCAGTCTGTTCCTTTTCTTCCTGAGGATCCTTATCATTCATTGTTGATCCTCCACCAGTCTAGAATCGTTAACCACCTCCCCCACTCCTGCTCGTTCCACCATTATATATTCATTGTACTGGTTGGGTCATTCTGGTGATAGTAGAGGGTTCTTAGTAGTGTTATCAGAGATGTCTTTAGTTTGTATCATTGTAGGTCGGTGAGCTGAGATCCCCTCAATGAAGTGTCTAATGTTGATGAGCCAGACATAGACATCATTAATGCTCCTGCACTAACCAGGTCACCGCCACCCCAGCCTGATCATCAGATGTTAGATGCCATGTGGTTGTAAGGTGGAGCAATGACCCATTCATCTATCTTCAGATCTCCAGACACGTTGCCATGTAACAAATAATCTAGGGCTGTGGCGCTTCAACCTTCGGGTGGCAGGGCATGTTGGGAGTTGTAGTTGCCACAGATTCCATACCACTGATTTAGAGTCTATCTTTACAAATTGTACTTTATTTCACTCTTCTGATTAATGTGGATTGATATACACAATATGGTATCTTTATTTTTTTTAACGCCTCCTATATATGATCTGTATAGGGGAGGTTTGTTATGACAGGCTGGGCTGCTTCACAAACCAATCCCCGTGGTCTGGGACTCCGCAGAGGCCAATAAGTCGCTTACCATCGGCTCCAGAGAATATTGATGCTCGTTTCCTGCTCTACACCAGGGAGAATCTGAACACATTTCAGGTATGTTCACCATATTCAGGATTTACATTATTCCCCCGTCCCGATGTCGTCATGTCTAAAACTGATATCTATCTTCTCCAATGTGGCCTCTCCTCTGCTTGACGACCTCTCTACTCGATGTTGACTTCACCTTTCCATTGTCCCCATGGTTTCCTGCAGGAAGTCAGCGCTGTCAATCACAAGACAATCTCTAACTCCAATTTCCAAACACATCGAAAGTCTCACTTCATTATCCATGGATTTATCGACAGTGGGGAGAATATGTGGCTGGTGGACATGTGCCAGGTGGGTGCATTACCAGGAAGGGATGTGTGAATGGTAAAGTGTTTCAATGGGAACCCCTCTATTAGCCAGAAGTAGGGGGGCAGTCTGACTGTGTATTAAATGGACAGACTATTGATTTTAATGGACCACATTGTCATGCGACATTTCCCAAACTGATCATACTGATACTTGTTGATCAGTGTGTAGATTATTAATCCATTCAATAGCTGATGACGAAGCTGAAATGTATAAACAATTTACAACCAGTTACTAATAAGACAAGTCATAAGATTCAGGGGGAAAAATGCCAAGTTCCAGAGATATCGTCCAGGTGCAAAGTCCCGTTTCATAGTCCTCCCTGCGCCCAAGAGCCGCGTATCATCCTGACCTTAGACGTGATTATCTTGGTATTAGACGGGATTATCTTGGTATTAGACGGGATTATCTTGGTATCAGCAGCCGGTGTTATGGTTCTAAACCCAGGTTAAAGTTTCAGTAATTCTATCATATTCCTGGTGTTAGTGGTGCCCAATAGTATCTGTCACTGACAACAGCTGGGAGGCCATATACAGGGGACTCGAGAGCCACATACAGAGGGACCCAAGAGCCACATACAGGGGACCCAAGACCCCTATACATGGAACCCCAGAGCCACATACAGGGGACCCATGAGCCACATACAGGGGACCCAGGAGTCCCATACAGGGGAACTCAGATCCCTATTCAAGGAACCCCAGAGCCAGATGTAGGGGACCCGTAAGCCACATACAGTGGGACCCAAGATCCCTGCACAAGGAACCCGAGAGCAACATACCAGTAAACCCAGGAGCCACATACAGGAGACCTAACAACCACATACAGGGGACCCAAGAGCCCCATACAGGGAACCCCAGGGTCACATACAGGGGATCCAAGAGCCACATACAGGGAAACCCAAGAGCCACATATAGGGAAACTCAAGAGCCACATACAAAGAACCCCAGAGTCACATACAAGGGATCCAAAAGCCAAATACGGGGGACCCCAGACCTGTACATAATGAGCACTCAAGAGTCACATACAAAAGACCTTAGAGCCGCAAATAGTTGACCTAACATCCACATACAGAGGACCCAAGAGCCACATACAGGGGACAAAAAAGCCACAAACAAGGAAATCAACAGCCACATACAGGAAATCCAAGTCCCACATACAGGGGGCCACAATGACACATACAGAGGACCCAAGAGTCACCTAAATTGCACATAAGTGCTACATAAATGTGACATAAGAGCCACATTGCAGGGGATCCAAGTAGCATATATATATATAAGGGACGCAAGAGCCACCGGTTGGAGAACGCGGCTATAAAACATAAGTCTCCTGTATATGTGAAAACAAGAATGGGCCATAAATAATATTTTTTACATTGGCCCCGAGGTCTTTCCGTAGCTTAAATTGCATTGTCTTTCTGTTTTTCCAGGCCATGTTACAGGTGGAGGACGTGAACTGTTTCTGCATCGACTGGAGCGGCGGCTCGCGGACTCTGTACACTCAGGCAGCCAATAACATCCGAGTGGTGGGGGCAGAAGTCGCCTATTTCATTAACACTCTCTGGGTATGGACCAGGACCTCATACAGGGGGTCGAACATTAACACTGTTTTTAGGGGTTCACAATATCAAGAAAGTAGCTCAGAAAGGCCACGGATATGCAGTTGATTCACAAAAAAATGTTTTCCTAAGGAATAAAAAATATTCCAAATTATTTTTTAAAGAACTGTTTTTCTAATTCTACTTTACTTCTACTGGAGTCAAAAGAAGGGAAAATATTCACATCATGTGATTTGAGTGACTTGACCTGACTCCACCTGGCATTGTGCAGCTGAACCTTTCATGACCCAACTCCATTTGAGGTTGTCACCTTAGCAGCTCTCCTGTAGTAGAATGTCTCTTATCCTGGCAGCAGATCCCTCTCCCTGCCCCCCGTCATCTGTACCTTCATGCTGCACGGTCAATCATCCCGCCTCTCGTGTTCTTCTTCTGTATACTCTGTCTTGGCTATGAATGGCTTCGTCAGCCTATGGTATATGATCTATGGATTCACGTGCTTTTCCAGGAGCTCCTGCACTGCCTAACAACTCTGAAGGTGGTTGGGCATTGTCAATAGACCTTGGGTGAAGTAGCAGCTGTGGGCAGTCGATCTTTCCCACAGATATCTCCTCATCTCTACCATTGTACTTTTAGCTATGGTGAGGGCTGAAGGGGGGGGGGGGGGATAAATATGAAAGCCATTTAGAGTCCTGCACTGCATTTGTGGCATCACTGTAAGAAGAATGCGTCATCTTCACATTGTCCGTGTCCTGTAAACATTTGGGTCTTAGTTTGGATTCCACTTCTTTACACTTATCCAGGTCCCTTATGTTATCAGATCCATCAGTGAGGGGGGCGCCTGGTGTCACGTTATCTGACTGATTTTCTGCAGGAATTTACCTTCTACTCACTGTTGGTGATTTTTGCTTTTAAGGAAGTATTTAACTACTCCCTGTCCAAGGTCCACGTCATTGGGCACAGCCTGGGGGCGCACGCAGCTGGTGAAGCCGGAAAGAGACGACCTGGGATTGGAAGGATAACAGGTGGGTTTGATTAAGCGATGGGGTTGGTTCTTGGTGAAATTTGTCAAATTTTCAATATATCTGAGTTTTGAAATGTAGATTTGTTTAGAATGGGAGGGGGTGCTGGGTGTAGTGAAGACGTATTAGGGCTGCTAACCTTCCGGGCAGAGCTGTAGGGGATGCCGAGGTGGCTGCCACAACTGCGCACTGGTGCCTCTAGAAGCCTAAACGTCCCTTTGACACCAGAGTTATAAATGCTGCATGGTAGATGGGGATCCTGCTACAGATTTTGCTCCATGTTACGCCTCGGCCTGCTCAGCTTAAATAAATCCCCAAATCCTTCACCCTCAGATAAACTTCCACTTTGGAGCCAAATTTAAGATTATTTTAGTCAATTGAATTTTAAACCGTTCCCTGATATTATTGTAATTATTCCCGTTGCAAAGAGGGTGATTCAATAACAGCCAAGCAGGGAAGTCATATTATATCCCCCGCTCTGGAGGCACCATCAACAAGGTACAGGTTCAGATTATGGCGGCCTGTATTCTGTCAGTGGACTGCTCTGACGGACTGGGGTGATGTGTCGAGACCGTAGTCCGCTGACAGAATACAGGCTGCAAATGAAAAGTGTGAGTGATACGCCAGTCTTAATGTATCTGCATGGAGTTTGTAAGTCCTCCTCGTTTGTTTGTGGGTTTCTTACAGGTTCTTCGGTTCTGCCCTACTCTTCAAATACAAACCGAATGTTTAATTCCTATAGAACTGGCCTTAAGCCATCCATACGCATGAGATGGCTGGTGGTTGAAAGTTTATATGGCTGACACCTATTCCTCCCGCCTCCCCCATAAACATACAAGCTCGGCTCTGCTGGACGAGCAGGATTACTTCATTGGATAACACGTCCGTCAGCTGCTGATCTCCTGTGGGCAGGAAGGATCGTTGTGCTGGTTGACATTGTATGTAATGTGTATGGCCGGTTTAGTGTGTGTATGAAGATTAGGAAACTCAGCGACTGATGTGAACGTGAACCTATAATGTATATCTGTGTTACATCTGCTGTTTATCTGTTTCTAAGCTTCATAATGACGGCTAAAGCTTTGTTCTGATTGGTTGCAATGAGGCCCAGTGTCCCTATGAAAAAGCTCCCACAACAAAGGCAAGGAAGTATTGTCATAAGAACGTCTATAACGTGTATAGATCTGTGTGTAAGTGCCACCAAAAGAATTCATGATAATAATTTGAGGTTTTTGAGTGCAGGATGGGGACGTCCATGATGGAATCCTCACAGAGGATCTCACCGCTCTGCCCTCTTAGATGTATGAAGTCATGGTACAAATATATGACATGTGCGTCCGCTAACGTCTATCCTCATGATCCTCAACACAGGACTGGATCCCGCTCAGCCGTACTTTCAAGACACCCCCCCTGAGGTCAGACTGGATCCATCCGATGCTTTACTTGTTGACGTCATTCACACAGATTCAACGCCAACTATTGCCAACCTAGGTAAAGGGACAATGTGTAGGGTGGTATCATCAATATGTGTATACATAACTGTACGGAGCCTAATGTATAGACAACACTTTCCAGAATGAACAGCAAAACAAATTTTGAAAAGACACCTGAAAGAGCAGAGAATTCTGGGAGATTTCAGCTCAGAACCTGCAGAATAATGAATGTAGCTTTGGAGTATAATGCAGCCAGTAACTCAGGATTAATACCAGATAAGCAATATCATGTATGTAAACAGTGACTCCACCAGCAGAATAGTGAGTGCAGCTCTGGAGTATGATACAGGATATAACTCAGGATCAGTACAGGATAAGTAATGTAATGTATGTACACATTGACTCCACCAGCAGAATAGTGATTGCAGCTCTGGAGTATAATACAGGATGTAACTCAGGATCAGTACAGGATAAGTAATGTAATGTATGTAAACAGTGACTCCACCAGCAGAATAGTGAGTGCAGCTCTGGAGTATAATACAGGATGTAACTCAGGATCAGTACAGGATAAGTAATGTAATGTATGTACACAGTGACCACCAGCAGAATAGTGAGTGCAGCTCTGGAGTATAATACAGGATGTAACTCAGGATCAGTACAGGATAAGTAATGTAATGTATGTACACAGTGACCACCAGCAGAATAGTGAGTGCAGCTCTGGAGTATAATACAGGATGTAACTCAGGATCAGTACAGGATAAGTAATGTAATGTATGTACACAGTGACTCCACCAGCAGAATAGTGAGTGCAGCTCTGGAGTATAATACAGGATGTAACTCAGGATCAGTACAGGATAAGTAATGTAATGTACACAGTGACTCCACCAGCAGAACAGTGAGTGCTGCTCTGGAGTATAATACAGGATGTAACTCAGGATCAGTACAGGATAAGTAATGTAATGTATGTGCACAGTGACTCCACCAGCAGAATAGTGAGTGCAGCTCTGGAGTATAATACAGGATATAACTCAGGATCAGTACAGGATAAGTAATGTATGTACACAGTGACTCCACCAGCAGAATAGTGAGTGCAGCTCTGGAGTATAATACAGGATGTAACTCAGGATCAGTACAGGATAAGTAATGTAATATATGTACACAGTGACTCCACCAGCAGAATAATGAGTGCAGCTCTGGAGTATAATACAGGATGTAACTCAGGATCAGTACAGGATAAGTAATGTAATGTATGTATACAGTGACTCCACTAGCAGAATAGTGAGTGCAGCTCTGGAGTATAATACAGGATGTAACTCAGGATCAGTACAGGATAAGTAATGTAATGTACACAGTGACTCCACCAGCAGAACAGTGAGTGCTGCTCTGGAGTATAATACAGGATGTAACTCAGGATCAGTACAGGATAAGTAATGTAATGTATGTGCACAGTGACTCCACCAGCAGAATAGTGAGTGCAGCTCTGGAGTATAATACAGGATATAACTCAGGATCAGTACAGGATAAGTAATGTATGTACACAGTGACTCCACCAGCAGAATAGTGAGTGCAGCTCTGGAGTATAATACAGGATGTAACTCAGGATCAGTACAGGATAAGTAATGTAATATATGTACACAGTGACTCCACCAGCAGAATAATGAGTGCAGCTCTGGAGTATAATACAGGATGTAACTCAGGATCAGTACAGGATAAGTAATGTAATGTATGTATACAGTGACTCCACTAGCAGAATAGTGAGTGCAGCTCTGGAGTATAATACAGGATGTAACTCAGGATCAGTACAGGATAAGTAATGTAATGTATGTACACAGTGACCACCAGCAGAATAGTGAGTGCAGCTCTGGAGTATAATACAGGATGTAACTCAGGATCAGTACAGGATAAGTAATGTAATGTATGTACACAGTGACCACCAGCAGAATAGTGAGTGCAGCTCTGGAGTATAATACAGGATGTAACTCAGGATCAGTACAGG
This sequence comes from Rhinoderma darwinii, assembly GCF_050947455.1. Lineage (NCBI taxonomy): Eukaryota > Metazoa > Chordata > Amphibia > Anura > Rhinodermatidae > Rhinoderma > Rhinoderma darwinii. Next base: position 1,598,496 of record NC_134697.1, on the reverse strand, counting down.
ATAAGTAATGTAATGTATGTACACAGTGACTCCACCAGCAGAATAGTGAGTGCAGCTCTGGAGTATAATACAGGATGTAACTCAGGATCAGTACAGGATAAGTAATGTAATGTACACAGTGACTCCACCAGCAGAACAGTGAGTGCTGCTCTGGAGTATAATACAGGATGTAACTCAGGATCAGTACAGGATAAGTAATGTAATGTATGTGCACAGTGACTCCACCAGCAGAATAGTGAGTGCAGCTCTGGAGTATAATACAGGATGTAACTCAGGATCAGTACAGGATAAGTAATGTAATGTATGTACACAGTGACTCCACCAGCAGAATAGTGAGTGCAGCTCTGGAGTATAATACAGGATGTAACTCAGGATCAGTACAGGATAAGTAATGTAATGTACACAGTGACTCCACCAGCAGAACAGTGAGTGCTGCTCTGGAGTATAATACAGGATGTAACTCAGGATCAGTACAGGATAAGTAATGTAATGTATGTGCACAGTGACTCCACCAGCAGAATAGTGAGTGCAGCTCTGGAGTATAATACAGGATATAACTCAGGATCAGTACAGGATAAGTAATGTATGTACACAGTGACTCCACCAGCAGAATAGTGAGTGCAGCTCTGGAGTATAATACAGGATGTAACTCAGGATCAGTACAGGATAAGTAATGTAATGTATGTATACAGTGACTCCACTAGCAGAATAGTGAGTGCAGCTCTGGAGTATAATACAGGATGTAACTCAGGATCAGTACAGGATAAGTAATGTAATGTATGTACATGGTGACTCCACCAGCAGAATAGTGAGTGCAGCTCTGGAGTATAATACAGGGTGTAACTCAGGATCAGTACAGGATAAGTAATGCAATGTATGCACACAGTGACTCCACCAGCAGAATAGTGAGTGCAGCTCTGGAGTATAATACAGGATAGAACTCAGGATCAGTACAGGATAAGTAATGTAATGTATGTACACAGTGACCACCAGCAGAATAGTGAGTGCAGCTCTGGAGTGTAATACAGGATGTAACTCAGGATCAGTACAGGATAAGTAATGTAATGTATGTACACAGTGACCACCAGCAGAATAGTGAGTGCAGCTCTGGAGTATAATACAGGATGTAACTCAGCATCAGTACAGGATAACTAATGTAATGTATGTACACAGTGACTCCACCAGCAGAATAGTGAGCGTAGCTCTGGAGTATAATACAGGATAAGTAATGTAATGTATGTACACAGTAAATCAACTTCTGATGTAGAAGATTTTTTTACGTAATAGAATTAGAATTTTTATTTTTCCTCCCAGCATTTACAGATCTCGGGAGAGTGTTTTTCATATCATTGGTCACAGATTCAGCACAGAAATAGTTGGTGGGCGTGGGTTTTACACTAATAATTTTTTATCCTATCACATGGACTAAGGAAGGGGTCCTAGAAGGACCAATTTATTCCGTTTTCTGCAGGGCAGGTCCTACTTCATCGTCATTACGCGTATTTATGTGTAATTAAACAAAAATGTCTTCTACCTCCCAGTAAGATATTGAGGTCTCTTGAGACTGGAGGATTGGATTAGAGAGTGAGCAGATTTTTTTATATAATCTTTATGCAGAATTTTATGATTTTTATTGGACTTAGGTACCGGAGGGTACGGAATGAGTCAGACGGTCGGTCACCTGGATTTCTTTCCAAATGGAGGAAAACAAATGCCGGGATGTAAAAAGAATCAGCTCATTGATCATGTGAACATTGATGACATCACACCTAGTAATTATAACAATTCATTATTACTTCTTTGTAAAAAATGGATGAAATTAATGTGAGCTCTTGTATTAACAAAGTATCCCCTAGTATCAATTATATGAAATGTTTCAACAACTTTCTAGAGGATAGGGTGTAGGGTCACCTGAAGCGGGGTGTATGAAGAAATGTAGGATGTAGATGGACATGTCGGATGAAAAGTGGCTTTTAGAATGTAGGATATAACGTACAGTTTATGGTAGTGAAATATAGAATGTAGGGTATAAGTTAGGATGGTAGGTTAACGTGGGATGGGGAATGACATGTTCATTATATGGCAGTGAAATATAGGATGTAGGGTGACCACATACTTAAGATAACATGTAGTGTGACATGCAGAACGTTTGATGACATGAAGGCCATTGGATGACATGGATGATAACGGATTGAAAGTAAGCCATCAAATGACATGAAGGATCTGGGATTTCATAAAGGACATCAGAAGACATGGAGGATCTGGGATTACATAGAGGACATAAGGTGACATGGTGTATCTGGGATTACATAGTGGACATCAGATAACATGGAGGATCTGGGATTACATAGAGGACATCAGATGACATGGAGGATCTGGGGTGACATAAAGGACATCAGATCACATGGAGGATCTGAGATTACATAGAGGACATCAGATGACATGGAGGACCTGGGATGACATAGAGGACATCAGATGACATGGAGGATCTGGGATGACAAAGAGGACATCAGGTGTCATGGTGTATCTGGGATTACATACAGGACATCAGGTGTCATGGAGTATCTGGGATTACATACAGGACATCAGATAACATGCAGGATCTGGGTGACATAGAGGACATCAGATAACATGGAGGATCTGGGATTACATAGAGGACATCAGATAACATGGAGGATCTGGGGTGACATAGAGAACATCAGATAACATGGTGGATCTAGGATGACATAGAGGACATCAGATGACATGGAGGATCTGGGACGACATAGAGAACATAGAAATAACATGGTGCATCTGGGATAACATAGAGGACATCAGATGACATGGAGGATCTGGGACGACATAGAGAACATAGAGATAACATGGTGCATCTGGGATTACATAAAGGACATCAGGTGACATGGAGTATCTGGGATGACACAGAGGACATCAGGTGTCATGGTGTATCTAGGATTACATACAGGACATCAGGTGTCATGGAGGATCTGGGATTACATACAGGACATCAGGTGTCATGGTGTATCTGGGATTACATACAGAACATCAGGTGTCATGGAGTATCTGGGATTACATACAGGACATCAGATAACATGGAGGATCTGGGGTGACATAGAGGACATCAGAAGACATGGAGTATCTTGGACGACAGAAGACATCAGGTGACATGGAGGATCTGGGATGACACAGAGGTCATCAGGTGTCATGGTGTATCTGGGATTACATACAGGACATCAGATAACATGGAGGATCTGGGTGACATAGAGGACATCAGATAACATGGAGGATCTGGGACGACATAGAGAACATCAGATAACATGATGGATCTAGGATGACATAGAGGACATCAGGTGACATGGAGGATCTGGGATGACATAAAAGACATCAGGTGACATGGAGGATCTGGGATGACATAGAGGACATCAGGTGACATGGAGGACCTGGGACGACAGAGGACATTAGATAACATGGCGGATCTGAGGTGACATAGAGGACATCAGATGACATGGGGGATCAGGGATGCATAGAACACATTAGATAACATGGAGGATCCGGGATTACATGATGACATCAGGTGACATGGAGGATCTGGGAAGACATAGAGGACATCACGTGACATGGAGGACATGGGTTGACATGCAGAATGTGAGATGAGATGGTGTCAGGATTTAAACACAGGGACTCTTGTGTCGCAGGCAATAGCTTTTCTTATTAAACCATCTGAAATGTTGGACAGCTCCACTGCTAAATCAATTTTCCATGTTCTTTTGGTTCCCTCCTCTCTGGATTTCTTGCCTTGACTGGTTTCACCCTTTTGACTTGCTATAAATGTCTGGTCCTTGCACTTCTTTCTTGCCAGACAATTGAGCTTCCAGTCTGTAGTCTACTCCCTTGCTCCCTCTCTGCAAACTGTTGCTGTTCATTTGTGCACCGAACTTGGTCTGTCTCCTGGCCACATCTCTGCCTCATGCTGCAAACTCTTGCCATTTCTCTGTGAATTAAACCTAGACTGTTACGCTTGCTATGATCATCCTCCTCGTTTCTTTCACTGGACTCCAAATCTGCTACATGGTTTGACATATCAAGGACATGAGATGACATGGAGGATATGGGATGATATGGCGGATGTAAAATGACGTGGAGGATGTGGGATTACAAGGAGAATAAGGAATGACACAGGCAATAAATGAAATAAAAGATGTGAGATGACTTGGAGGATGGAGGGATAATACGAAATGACATGCGGGACATCGGACGGCATGGTGGACATGGAGGACATCAGGTATCAGAGTCTACACTTTTATCATGTTGCATTTTATTTATTTTCTAGCAATCAATGAATTAGTTTCTTGCAACCACATCAGGAGCTACAAGTATTACATCAAGAGCATCCTCATCCCTGACGGCTTCATTGGATTCAAGAGCTCTACATACAATTCATTTTTGGGAGTAAGTTATAGAAAGTCATGAAACTTTTAGTCCATTAAAAAGTTTGAACCTCATAGAAATCCTGAGTGCACATAATGACGTGGAACCGGCTCTGGACTGAGATGTTGCAGCGAAACTGAATCAATAATTGGCCCGTATATTCAATAAACTTCTGGTAAACGTCTTGTCTTTTTTAGGGTGGAGGATTCCCGTGCCCCGGAGGCGGCTGCCCATGGATGGGACACTATGCTGACGAATACAAAGGCGTCACATCAGACACTCAGACATTTTACTTAAATACAGGAGACCAGCCAAACTTTTCTCGTAAGTTAGTTTGTTCTTTTTGCTTGACCCGTGTAATCTAGACATAAAAGGTTCATTTTAAATATTTTTTGACCAGACCCATCATTGACTTCAGCAAGTAATACACCGCCGAGAGAAAATACAGCTATACCATGATGACTGGATGCTTTGTAGCATCGTATCTGGGTAGAGACGGCCTTATATGCCCTCTGACTCATAATGAGAGCCGCAGACAGATGTCCCCATAATAGTGCGTCACCCACAGATGTCCCCATAACAGTGTATCACCCACAGATGTCCCCATAACAGTGTATCATCCACAGATGTCCCCATAACAGTGTATCCTCCACAGATGTCCCCATAACAGAGTATCTTCCACAGATGTCCCCATAACAGTGTATCACCCACAGATGTCCCCATAACAGTGTATCCTCCACAGATGTCCCCATAACAGTGTATCCTCCACAGATGTCCCCATAACAGAGTATCATCCACAGATGTCCCCATAACAGAGTATCATCCTCAGATGTCCCCATAACAGTGTATCATCCACAGATGTCCCCATAACAGTGCGTCGCCCACAGATGTCCCCATAAGTGCGTCCTCCACAGATGTCCCCATAACAGTGCGTCCTCCACAGATGTCCCCATAACAGTGCGTCCTCCAAAGATGTCCCCATAACAGTGCGTCACCCACAGATGTCCCCATAACTGTGCGTCACCCACAGATGTCCCCATAAGTGCGTCCTCCACAGATGTCCCCATAACAGTGCGTCCTCCAAAGATGTCCCCATAACAGTGCGTCCTCCACAGATCTCCTCAAACCCTCAGCTGTGAGCAGGACTAGGTCAGGATGTTTTTTTTAATCTCTAAATTGAAAAATGTTTCTGTCTACTGACAGGAAGCGGAGATCTTGAAATGGTGAGGGATGGAAACACAAAGTCCTTCCCCCATGAACCTTTGATAACATATGGCTCTATGATCTGTGTTTGTCTTTAAGGCTGGAGATATAAGGTATCTGTCCGCACTGCTGGAAGCGACAGTGTTCTGGGAAATGTTGCGGTGTCCATGCAGAGATCTAATGGGAAAACTCCGGAATACACAATATACAAGTATGTAAACACTACAACACCCACTATCCGGAGGCTGGGGGTCCATATGTGAGGGGTGCTGTGTGGGGGACATGCTCTATATAGCTGTGTCCTCCAGTCACATGCTGCCCTGTGATCACGTCTTAGACGTATATAGTTGCCAACATTGGTAATCTTTTCCAGGGACACTTTCAGCGTGGCTTTTTGGTGGGTGTGTTTTATGGGGCGTGGCTTGTCTCGTGGGTGTGGCTAGTGGGCGTGTCTTTCTTCCCAGAATTTCTGCATACAAATAAACAAACAAAAAGGTCTGCACTAGTTTGGCTGACAACTACTATGGTGGCCGGTGTCTCTGGTGTGATCGCAATGAGGTCACTTTACGCCTTGATCTCCATGCAGGTTCAAATAAGGTGGGGGGGTGCGAGCTCGGAGAAGCAACAGATACACTGAGACGTTTCTCAAGGTAAAAATCCTTCTAATTTATTGAACTACAGTGCTCATACTTATAGCATCAGACGAACAAAGAACATTCCATAACATATAAGTCATCTGTATATTCTAGCCTTACATCTTCCTTTCCCATAAAGCTCATTGGTGGAGCACCAGGTATTCCCTTAGGTTTCCTTTATGCTTAGGGGGGGGTGGTCAAGTGATTGACCACCATCTGTTTGCAATTTCAAGGGACGGCAGAGCATCTGCAAACTATTTCTTCTCTTAACCTTTCTAAAATACCCATTATATTTGTAACACATGTTTCAGCTTTATAACATTTCACTCCCTATGGTCCCAAATACATTATATATGTATATTTATACCATAACAATCCCTCCTTTTGTGATTTTACCAACACCTAAATTCCAATGCTACTTCTATCTCCGGATAGCAAGGCTTCGATCCATTTCTTCACTTGATTCACACAGGTATGTAGGTGGGGTAATCTCACAACATTCTTTCATCATAATGTATAGGCCTCTGATTGAATGCTTCCCTTATTTTACAAAATGCATAACAATTAAAACATGTAAGCAATACAAATAATATCATTAAACAAATCAATGGTTGGAAAAGCACATGTAATATTTTAGTAGCTGTAGGGGAGAATCCTGTAAAAACGTCATACCAGTGATGGGCACTGGCATCTTTTATTGCTGACGATAAATTTATTACTTCCCTAGCTGCTATTGTAGCCAATATTTTCACCCTACTTAGAGTTACATTATGGGCTTGGATTAGTTTTTCAACTTCTCCTGATTTTTGTAGCACCTTTTTCAATTCGTCTAAAGATAAACTAAAATTTCCATAGGGCAAAGGTTCAGGTACCCATATAGTGGACATTATTTCTTCTAAAGTAGGCAGGAACACTATAGTTTGGTTCCCCCAAGTCAAATGCGTCACATTGTATAGACATCCTGAAAATGGTCCTGTGAGTTTAAACTGGCTAAGGGTCTGCTTGTTGTTAGTTATTAAACATACATGCTGTGGACCTACTTCAATATATACCTGTAGGTTAGCTGATTATAGTGAGTGCGCATACATTATCCTGGTGCTGCATTAGACAGGGTTCATATATCCCTGACTGTCGATTACATACATATCCTTGCTCTGTTAACTGGCACAAATCTATATTCCTTGTCTTATTCTGAGAATCTATGTGTGTTCCTTTAATTTCTGGCATCCAATATTGTCCTAATAATGTCACCGGATCAATCATTACCATTGGCATAACAATAAATTTGCATAATAGAGTAGGATTTTTCACATTGAATGCTATTAGTCTTCCTGCACACCATTTAGGTGTACACTCAGTATACTCAGGCTGTAACAATAACCACGTATCCTCTCTCTTTCCTATGGGCAGAATGTCTGTCCATTGCCTAACATGACTACTAAACTATTTATTCTTACAATTATTCATCTGTTCTTGTTGCCAAATCGTTTTAAGCGTACATACTGTCCAATTTACAAAAGTTGATACATTCTGTAATGTTCAATATTCGGTTAGCATACTTTCATTAAAAACATTTAGGAACAGTTCATCTATAGCTAACCCTTTTTGCTGTAAGTGAAAGGTAGTAGGTAACCATGACGCACCTATCCTTAATACAGTAGATGTGTCGTCTCCCACTGAGTTTCATTTGTTCATAACTGTTTCTAACTGTATACCATTCAATACTCCTAATCCCGTTCCTACCCCTCCTAATAGCGGGTCATACCATTCTCTTCTTTGTCTATGACAGCTGGGGGATTCAGGGAAGGAAATATTGAAGTGTACATTCTTTTTCTGCTGTTGGGTTACAGCGCTCTTACAAGTGTGTGGGATTCTTTCCAGACTTTGTACTGTTATATGTGGCTTAAAACTATCTCTTAAAATTGTTATCAAGAATACAAAATATATTCTATTTCTTATTTTGCTATTATTCATACATAATATCATCCCATCAGTTTCTTTTATAACAATCGTAGAGTTGAGCCTCTCCTTGTTGCATCTTTCATAAGTCTTATTTATCATTTCGTTTCTATTTTTACTGGTTGTATATTTCTGTAGATACTGTAAATCTGGTTCATAACAACAAAGCAACAGCCCCGGCGTCTCTTCTTGTATGCTAATTTTGGCTGTTTTGTCTATGTGAAGGTACACAGTCCCTCCGTGTGGTCCTTTTTTCCAAGTCCCTTCGGTTGTAGTCACATTTGTAGTATAACACGAGGCATTGGCCTTACAGGTGTAGTTACCCTGCTTTCTATCCACTGTGGCATTCGCCCACCCTGTCCTGAACTGTTCCAGTGATTCTGTACTGATTACGTGTACAGGAGTAGCAGTTCTGCCTTTTTGTATAAGAGCACACGCAACAACCGCCGCAACAACCGCAAAGATCTTCATTCTTCTGGCTGAAGAACCTTTTTACAATGACTGGCGTGAATCCAGCTTGCCTTTCCTTCGAGCTTCACTGAGGTGCTTGTAACGAGTAGGACTTGAAACGGTCCGTCAAATCTTGGGTCTAGACTTTTCCTCACGTGTCTCTTAACGACCACCCAATCTCCGGGTTCTAACTTATGCGTCCCTTCAACTGAATCAGGATCTGGAATGGAAGCAAAGACTTGTGCATGCACCTTGGTCAATTGTTTGTTCAGTGTTGATACATAATCTGTTAGTCTACCATACTGCATTTGGAGCACCTGTGGAAAATAACATCCTAATCTGGGAGCCGATCCAAATAAGATCTCATACGGGCTGAGACCTGTTCTTTTTGTTGGAGTGTATCTTACTGAGAACAAGGCTAATGGTAGACACTCGGTCCATGGTTTCCCGGTTTCTACCATTGCTTTTTGGATTTTCAATTTGAGAGTCCCATTTAGTCTCTCAACCTTCCCACTGCTCTGTGGATGGTATGGTGTATGTAGGGCTTGACTTATGCCTAGAGCTGACAACACATGGTTCATGATTTCACCCGTAAAATGAGTTCCTCTGTCGCTCTCGATCACCTCTGGAACTCCATATCTGCACACCACCTCGTTGATCAGTTTCTTTGCTGTGGCTACGGCTGTAGCTTTGGTTACTGGAAATGCTTCTGGCCATCCTGAAAAGAGATTAATACAAACAAGCACATACTCATAGGTACCGACTTTTGGTAATTGAATATAGTCTATCTGTAGTCTCTGGAATGGGTAAATTGGCTTTGTGGTGTGTTTTCGTGGCACTTTCACTGTTCTCCCCACGTTATTGGTGGCACATACCATACACCCTTGTACAAACTTACTCGCTACAGTGCTAAACCCTGGAGCATACCAGGTTTTGTTAACCAAGTCCATCATTGCTGTTTTTGACTGGTGTGTCTGTCCATGCATTACCTGTGCCATCATAGGGAACATTGTTTGTGGCAGACACAGCTTATTTTGTTGTTGCCATAGTCCATCCGCTCTCAGGGTAGCTCCCTGATTCTGCCATCTAGTTATTTCTTCTTTGGATATTTGGTTTTGCAGATTTTGTAGTATTGTGGGGCTGATGTTGACCACGGAGTCTTCAGGATGCTGGTACATCATAACTGTTACTGGACCTACTGGCTTTAAGGCTGCTGCTTTTGCGGCTTGGTCTGCCAAAGCATTTCCTTTTGTCTCTGGTGAACTCACCTTAGTGTGAGCTTTAATTTTTACTACTGCTACTTCTGTGGGTAACATCAGGGTCTCCATCAAGTATTTTACAAAGTCTGTATTCTTTACAGGTGTACCTGCAGATGTCAAAAACTGTCTAGCCTTCCATATAGGGCCATAGTCATGTGCAATGCCAAAAGCATATCGAGCCTTCTGCATGTTGGCATGCTGCTGCCAGGGCCTTAAGCTCCGCTTCTTGTGCTGAGCGGGACGCTGGTAAGGAGGCTGCTTCTAGGACTACATCTTCGGTGGTTACTGCATATCCTGTAAGAAAAGATCCTTCTACAAAATACCTTGAACCATCCACAAAGAGTATTAGGTCTGGGTTTTGGAGTGGGGTATCTTTTACATGTGCAAACCCCACTGTTTCCTGGGCCATAAGGGCCATACAATCATGTTCATCAGTTTCAGGCAAAAATTGTGACCATACTTTACCTACGTCTTCTCCCCCTTGCTCCAAAGGCAGTAAGGTAGCTGGGTTCAATGTAGTACAGCGGTGTAAAGTAACCTGCTCAGGAAGAAGAAGTGCACAGGTTAATCTTAGATGTCTGGCAGTGGACAAATGCTTCGGTTGTACTTGAGTAAGAATAGCAGTAATATCATGTGGTGCAAAAACTTTGACTGGAAATGCCAGGACCAAATCTGAGGCCTTGTTTAACATTGAATTTACAGCAATGATAGCTCTCACACATGATGGGGAACCTCGGGCCACAGGGTCTAGTCTAGCTGAATAATATGCTACCGGGCGCTGCTGTGGTCCATGACTGTAGAGCTATAGATTCCCATTTTGGTATGTATGAGCTGCACTAAGTCTTCCCATGTTGCTGAATACATTTTCTGAATTTGTTCTATATATCTCCAAAAAGGGACAGGCTCTGTCTCTGGGTCGGGGGTTTTCTGAACTAAAGTCAACGCATCCCTAGGGTTCCATGGCTTATATTTATGTTCCTTATCTTTATTAAAATTCTTGTCAGCTTTAGTCGCAAACAGGTCTGTCAACACTTGTAACCTTTTTCCCACGTTTTCTAATGCTTGCGTCGTATCTTTTGACTCGGGAAGCTTCCTTGCTGCTTCTGCCTGATCCATATTACGCTGATGTCTTTCCCTTTCCTCTTTCTCTTCTGCCTCCTCTTTTTCCCTTTTCTCTCTATACGCTCTAGTTTCTACTCTTTCATCCGTTGAGCCCTCGGCTCCTCCTGTTACTGGGGTTATTCCTCCCAACACTACAGGGGCCAACCCTATTGTTTGTTTATATGGTTCTGGTACTTGTTGAGGTGAGGGGGCAAAGGGGTTTGTGCTACTCATTTTTGGTACCACTGGATATATCCCTAGGGGATTTTTGTCCCTAGGTCTGGGAGCGCCACATGCATAACATACATCCCTCCACTCCAGGTTCTGAGAACCGCACCTAAAACACGTCCATCCTTCTGGACCATTTGCCGTTCTGTCTCCATACCCCGGGGGTCTACCTACTTTCTCTGTCCTTTTTCCTGGATTTTCATTATAACAATCATAATAAAACTTTTTCTTACATTCTGTTTCCATGCATCCCTCCTCGTACTACTTCTTCTGACACTTTTCTCCATGCTTCTGCTTTCCCCTGTAACTTTTTATCTTTCAACCATCCACGTTTTGTGTCACAACATTCATTCCATTTTTCCAGATCTAATCTTCCCGCTTTTCCCATTCCACATGCCTTCATTAACTGATTCGTTCCTTTTGTCACATCCTTTCCCTCTCTTTCCGCCACTACCTGTTTGGCTGTCAGTCCTTGTGGGTGCTCATCTCGTAATAGGGACACCAAGTTCCCCATTGTTGCCTAGTTATAAGTGGTCGCCTATGGGCAGACCCTAAGTTATGTAGGGGGTAATTTTCCTGATAGGTGAATTCCTTTCTCACCTATTTGAGACAGTTACTTATCCCCTCGAAACTTCTTTTTAAAGAGGGTAACCAAGTTTCCCATCTTGTGACTGTAAGTGGTGGCCTTAGGCACACCCGTATTTTGTTACAGATTTTAGCTACTGACAGATGAATTCTATTCTCATCTATTTTAGACAGTTTCTAGTTTCCGTACTTACTTTCTACTCTGGCCAGAGAATCTTCCTTTTACAGTCCTTTTATAACTAGCTTACTTTCTTCGTCTGAGACACCACTCGAGTACGTGCCCTCCGCACCATAAGAGTAATATGACAAATATTCCTAATCCAAATAACAAGGCAAACGTAAAATCAAGCTGTTCATTTGACATGCCGGATTATCGGACTGCAGAAAATTCTGGAATATTGAGCTGAAAATCAGCGCATGATAATCCCCGCAAGTACTCCAATCGTGTACACACGTTCTCGGTATTTTGCCGGATTATCTGAATTTTTTTTCCAAAAAACAATTTCCTTATTCTAAAATGCATTTGTGACACAAAACTGGGTTTCTACAACATTCATCCAAATACTGTCATGGAGATCAGGCACTTTATCCTGAGGGTAGGATTACATATAGACTTGACCAGATTTTTACACTAAAAATACCCTCATGTGGCCCCTCTATTCCTCAGGAGTACTACCGGGAAGGTGACCTACCAGACAGGAAGGTGCAGAGCAGAGTTTGTAAGAATTAAGTCTTCTTACCTTGCTGCAGCTGTGGTCTGCACGTTCCTTCGTCCGGGAGGTCGCCATTCAAGTCCCGGGAGATCCCCTAGGTGGGGTGCCGTCCTTCTGGTCAAGTCCCTGTTTTGGGCGCCAATTTCTGTGATCGCAATGAGGTCACTTTACGCCTTGATCTCCATGCAGGTTCAAATCAGGTGGGGGGGTGCGAGCTCGGAGAAGCAACAGATACACTGAGACGTTTCTCAAGGTAAAAATCCTTCTAATTTATTGAACTACAGTGCTCATACTTATAGCATCAGACGAACAAAGAACATTCCATAACATATGAGTCATCTGTATATTCAAGCCTTACATCTTCCTTTCCCATATAGCTCATTGGTGGAGCACCAGGTATTCCCTTGTGTTTCCTTAACCCCTTCGCGCTCAGGTCAGTACTATTACGTCGCGCTAAGTACATCGTTCGCGCTCAGGTCAGTAATAGTACTGACCTGAGTAAACACGGCGCCATTTAATCCCGGCGCGTGCTTGAGCTGTGATAACTGCTGTTTCTGACAGCAGGCTATCACAGCTTAGTGTGCAGGGACCGATCGCGGTGGTCCCCGCCGATTAACCCCTTAGAAGCCGCATTTAATAGCGATCGCGGCTTCTTAGGGGTTAAGCTGCCATCGCCGGCCTGCTACACGATAGCGGGCCGTGATGGCTACTATGGCAACCAGAATCCTAACAATGGACTCTGGCTACGCCATCGACGGAAGCCTAGTGGGTCCCGACAAAATCAGGACCCACTATGCTTGCTGTCAGCGAACAGCTGACAGCTCTAATACACTGAACTACGTATGTAGTGCAGTGTATTAGAATAGCGATCAGAGCCTCCTGCCCTCATGTCCCCTAGTGGAACAAAGTAAAAAAAGTGTGAAAAAGTTAAAAAAAAGTTGTGTAAAAATAAGAAAATAAAAGATTTAAAAGTAATAAAAGTAAAAGTCCCCCTTTTTCCCTTATCAGTTCTTTATTATTAATAAAAATATATAAATAAACAAATAAACTATACATAATTGGTATCGCCGCGTCCGTAACGGCCTGAACTACAAAACGATGTCGTTATTTATCCCGCGCGGTGAACGCCGTAAGAGAAAATAATAACAATCCGTACCACAATCAGAATTGTTTGGTCACTTCACCTCCCAAAAAATGGAATAAAAAGAGATCAAAAAGTCGCATGTACCTAAAAATGGTACTGATCGAAACTACAGTTCGTTACGCAAAAAATAAGTCATCGCACGACTTTCCTGATGGAAAAATAAAACAGTTATGGCTCTTAGAATAAGGTAACACAAAAAATAAATTATATTTTACAAAATGTATTTTATTGTGCAAACGCCATAAGACATAAAATAAAACTATAAACATAGGGTATCGCCGTAATCGTATCGCCCTGCAGAATAAAGTGAATGTGTCATTTATAGCGCACGGTGAACGCTGTAAAAAAAATGGAATAAAAAAACAATAGTAGAATTGCTGTTTTTTTAGTCACCACGCCACCTAAAATTAGAATAAAAACTGATCAAAAAGTCGCATGCACCCCAAGAAAACTACAATGGATTCCTCAAGGTCTCTAGTTTCCAAAAAGGGGTCACTTTTGGGGGGTTTCCACTGTTTTAGCACCACAAGACCTCTTCAAACCGGACATGGTGCCTAATAAATTAAATTAAATTAATTAAATGTCACCTCTACTTTGCTCTAAATTCCTGTGAAACACCTAAAGGGTTAATAAACTTTTTAAATGCTGTTGTGAATACTTTGAGGGGTCTAGTTTCTGAAATCGGGTGTTTGATAAGGGTGTCTAATATATGGGCCCCTCAAAGCAACTTCAGAACTGAGCTGGAAACTAAAAAATAAAATAAAAATGAGGCAATACTTCGCTTCTTACATTATACTCATAATGAGCCGTGCCCACCCCGAGATGACCCCAGTTTTGACCGTTTGTATAAACGGAGACCCCTATTAGACCATTTCAGTGCCCGGTTTTCCCAGCATTCACCCCCAAGAAGTGTATTTCTATAGATGAATCCCTGGTACATTTGAAAGGGAGGCTTCAATTCCGCGAGTACCTGCCGGGTAAGAGGGCAAGGTATGGCGTGAAGATGTATAAGCTGTGCGAGAGTGCATCAGGGTATACCTACAAATTTAGGATATATAAAGGGAAGGACACCAGTACTCAGCCCCCAGAATGCCCCCCCTTACTGGGAGTTAATACAAAAATTGTGTGGGATTTGATGCACCCACTGCTGGACCAGGGTTACCACCTCTACCTGGATAATTTTTATACCAGCGTCCCACTCTTCAACTGCCTCGCTTCCAGAAGTCCTGCGGCATGTGGCACTGCTAGAAGAAACCTGAGAGGCCTCCCTAAGACTCTGCTTGGGCAAACACTCAGAAGGGGTGAGAGCAGGGCACATTCTAGCAGCAACATATTGTGTGTCAAGTACAAGACCAGGGAGATGCCACGCCAGTACCCATGTACCTGTACGAGGTACCAGTACAGGGACCCCCAAACTAGACTGCATCCTGGACTACAATAGGTACATGGGAGGGGTGGACTTGTCAGATCAAGTCCTGAAGCCTTACAGTACTTCTGGAAGCGGGGCCACAGGCATCGTACCAGGGCAACACTTTTTAGGAGAAGTTCCCCAAACTGGCAAGAAGGGAAAAAGTCAAATGAGGTGCAGAGTCTGCTATAAGAGGGGGATAAGGAAGGACACAATATATCAATTTGACGCATGTCCCGAAAAACCAGAGCTCTGTATGAAAGAGTGTTTTAAAATTTATCATCCATCCCTTTATTTTTAATTTACCCCAGTTTTACTCGCTCTGATCCACTTCACACAGCTTACCACTCCTCATCTTTCCCCTCTGAGCACTGCTGTGTGCCTAGGCAGCTGATAACAGCCACATGTAGGGTATTGCCGTACCCGGGAGAGCCAACATTACAGTTTATGAGGTGTATATCTCCGGTGGCGCATGCTGGGCACAATATATCGGACACTGAATTGGCATATATGTATAGAAAATTGCAAATTTCACTCTGCACCAACTGCTGCACATTATCTTTTACACAATACCTGTGGGGTCAAAATGCTCACTACACCTCTAGATGAATGTCTTAAGGGGTGTAGATTTTAAAACAGGGTCACTTCTTGGGTGTTTCAACTGTACTGGTACCTTAGGGGCTTCTGCGTACAAGACTTAGCACCAGAAAAGCTCCAGTAGGCCAAATGGTGGTCCTTTCCTTCTGAGCCCTGCCGTGTGCCCAGGCAGCTAATAACAGCCACATGTAGGGTATTGCCGTACCCGGGAGAGCCCACATTACAGTTTATGGGGTGTATGTCTCCGGTGGCACATGCTGGGCACAATATATCGGACACTGACATGGCATATATATATAGAAAATTGCAAATCTCACTCTGCACCATCTGCTGCGCATTATCTTTTACACAATACCTGTGGGGTCAAAATGCTCACTACACCTCTAGATGAATTCCTTAAGAGGTGTCGTTTTTAAAACGGGGTCACTTCTCGGGGGTTTCAACTGTACTGATACCTCAGGGGCTTCTGCACACATGACTTAGCACCAGAAAATTCCCAGTAGGCCACATGGTGGTCCTTTCCTTCTGAGCCCTCCCATGGGCCCAAACGGCAGTTTATCACCACAAATAGGGTATTGCCACACTCAGGACAAATTGGGCAACAAAATGCGGTATTTTATTCCTTGTGAAAATAAGAAATTTTGAGCCAAAACGACCTCTTATTGGAAAAAATATTTTTTTTTTTTAATTCACAGCCCAATTCAAATAAATTCTGTGAAAAAACTGTGGGGTCTAAATGGTCACAACACCGATAAATAAATTCTTTGAGGGGTGTAGTTTCCAAAATGGGGTGACTTCTGGTGGGTTTCCATTGCTTTGATACCTTTGGGGCTCTGCAAATGCGACATGGCACCCGAAAACCAATCCAGCAAAATCTGGGCTCCAAAGAACACATAGCGCTCCTTTCCTTCTGAGGCCTCCCATTGGCCCAAACGGCAGTTTATCACCACAAATGGGGTATTGCCGCACTCAGGACAAATTGGGCAACAAATTGGGGTATTTTATTCCTTGTGAAAATAAGAAATTTTGAGCCAAAACTACCTCTTATTGTAAAAAATTAAATTTTTTTGAATTCACAGCCCAATTCAAATAAATTCTTTGAAAAAACTGTGGAGTCTAAATGGTCACAACACCCATAAATGAATTCCTTGAGGGGTGTAGTTTCCAAAATGGGGTCACTTCTGGTGTGTTTCCATTGCTTTGATACCTTTGGGGCTCTGCAAATGCGACATGGCACCCGAAAACCAATCCAGCAAAATCTGGGCTCCAAAGAACACATAGCGCTCCTTTCCTTCTAATACCTCCCATGGGCCCAAACGGCAGTTTATGGCCACAAATAGGGTATTGCCGCACTCAGGACAAATTTGGCAACAAAATGGGGTATTTTATTCGTTGTGAAAATAAGACATTTTGAGCCAAAACTACATCTTATTGGAAAAAAGTTTTTTTTTTTAAATTCACAGCCCAATTCAAATAAGTTCTGTGAAAAAAACTGTGGGGTCTAAATGGTCACAACACCCATAAATAAATTCCTTGAGGGGTTTTGTTTCCAAAATGGGGTCACTTTTGGTGGGTTTCAATTGCTTTGATACCTCTGAGGCTCTGCAAATGCGACATGGCACCCGAAAACCAATCCAGCAAAATCTGGACTCCTAAGAACACATAGCGCTCCTTTCCTTCTGAGGCCTCCCATGGGCCCAAACAGCAGTTTATCACCACAAATGGGGTATTGCCGCACTCAGGACAAATTGGGCAACAAAATGGGGCATTTTGTTCCCTGTGAAAATAAGAAATTCTGATCAAAAATGACATCTTATTGGAAAAATTGTCATTCTTTTAATTTCACAGCCCAATTCAAATACGCGCTGTGAAAAAACTATGGGGTCAAAATGGTAACAATAACCATAAATTAATTCCTTGAGGGGTGCAGTTTCCAAAATGGGGTCAGCTTTGGGGGATTCCTACTGTTTTGGCACCTCAACACCTCTCCAAACCTGGCATGCTGCCTAAAATATATGCTAATAAAAAAGCACCACCAAAATGCACTAGGTGCTTCTTTGCTTCTGGGGCTTGTGTTTTAGTCCACGAGCGCACTAGAGCCACATGTGGGACATTTCTAAAAACTGAAGAATCTGGACAATACATATTTAGTTGTGTTTCTCTGGTAAAACCTTCTTTGTTACAGAAAAAAAATAGAATAAAATTGAAATTCAGAAAGAAAAATGAAATTTGCAAATTTCACCTCCACTTTGCTTTAATTCCTGTGAAATGCCTGAAGGGTTAAAAAACTTTCTAAATGCTGTTTTGAATACTTTGAGGGGTCTAGTTTTTAAAATGGGGTGCTTTATGGGGGTTTCTAATACATAGGCCCCTCAAAGCCACTTCAGAACTCAAGAGGTACCTTAAAAAAAAGGCTTTTGAAATTTTCTTAAAAATATGAGAAGTTGCTGTTTATGTTCTAAGCCTTGTAACGTCCAAGAAAAATAAAATAATGTTCAAAAAACGATGCCAATCTAAAGTAGACATATGGGAAATGTGAACTAGTAACTATTTTGGGTGGTATAACCATCTGTTTTTCAAGCAGATGCATTTAAATTTTGAAAAATGATATTTTTTCTAAATTTTCTCTAAATTTTGCAATTTTTCTCAAATAAAGACTGAATATATCGACCAAATTTTACCACGAACATGAAGCCCAAAGTATCACGAGAAAACAATCTCGGAATCGCTTGGATAGGTTTAAGCATTCCGACGTTATTACCACATAAAGTGAAATATGTCAGATTTGAAAAATGGGCTCTGAGCCTTAAGGCCAAAACTAGGCTGCGTCCTTAAGGGGTTAATGCTTAGGGGGGTGGTCAAGTGATTAACCACCATCTGTTTGCAATTTCAAGGGACGGCAGAGCATCTGCAAACTATTTCTTCTCTTAACCTTTCTAAAATACCCATTATATTTGTAACACATGTTTCAGCTTTATAACATTTCACTCCCTATGGTCCCAAATACATTATATATATGTATATTTATACCATAACACTGGTTATCCGGTTGTTTACAGGCAGGTGAGGTCTCACTTCATCACTAGGGCTAGGTGGTATGTGCTCACCACTACTGGCAGTGTAAAAAACCAGCGTAGATAGTGCCACACTCCGTGCCCCTTGTGGATGGTGCGCCACACTGCCCCCTGTAGATAGTGCCACACACATTGCCCCCTGTAGATAGTGCCACACACACTGGCCCTGTAGATAGTGCCACACTCCGTGCCCCTTGTGGATGGTGCGCCACACTGCCCCCTGTAGATAGTGCCACACACATTGCCCCCTGTAGATAGTGCCACACACACTGGCCCTGTAGATAGTTCCACACACACTGCTCCCAGTAGATAGTGCCACACACACTGCCCCAGTAGATAGTGCCACACACACTGATCCCAGTAGATAGTGCCACACACACTGCTCCCAGTAGATAGTGCCACACACACTGCCCCAGTAGATAGTGCCATACACACCGCCCCAGTAGATAGTGCCACACACACTGATCCCAGTAGATAGTGCCTCACACACTGCTCCCAGTAGATAGTGCCACACACACCGCCCCAGTAGATAGTGCCATACACACACCCCTCCCTGGAGATAGCGCCATTGGGGCTTCCTCTAGGAGTGGAATCCTCAGCCAGAGGGTTGCCGACGCTCTGGCTGGGGATTCCTCTCTTGGAGGTGCCCTCACTGTACATATATGGACAGTGAAGTCAGGGGCCAACTCTAGGAGTAGAAGCCCCGGCCAGAGTGTTGGCAATGCTTTGGTCGGGGATTCCGCTCCAGGAGGAGTGAATGTCAGAGCAGGGAGCGCATAGTTTCCTGCTCTGCCATAATGTTAAATTGTGTCAGTGTCCTGAAAATGCAGATACAATTGAATATGGCAGTTGCCGGGACACGTCCGGGACAGTAATTTACTGGGACTGTATCTGTAATTTTGAGACAATACTGGAAGATTAAGGACTGCTGGCAGCTATGGACATGTAACATGGGCCTTAGATTACAGTATTCTGTAAAAGTCCCCCCCATTGTTTGTTGCATTATGGGGGAGGGGTGCACTTCATGCACCATTCTGACCATTCTCCTTCTATCTTTCCTGTACAGAGGACTCATCAGACCGGACACAATGTACACACATTTTATAGACTCTGAAATCGATGACGGATCCATTTCTACAGTGACATTCGTCTGGCGCAATGACTTACCCAATTTCCTCCGCAGCAAGCTAGGCGCCTCTGCCGTGACCCTACAATATGGGAAGGACGGAGCAGTGTAAGTGTTCATGGCTTCACTATAATAATTTGGAAGGCTTTTTCTGTTTGCCGACAAATGGACCATTGGGGGTTAACGATTGTCGGTCACACAGGGCAAAGGACAGAGAGGCAAGTAATGAAAAATCCTGCAGCAGCACCGGGTGGGTTCCGCATCACACAAAGTGGGGGGGGGTCATATTGAGCTTCAGGTTATGTTACCTATAAAGCCCTGCAGCAGCACTGGGTCGGTCCCTGGTCACACAGGGTGGGAGACATATTAAGTGTTAGTTTATGTTAGGGTATGTGCACACACACTAATTACGTCCGTAATTGACGGACGTATTTCGGCCGCAAGTCCCGGACCGAACACAGTGCAAGGAGCCGGGCTCCTAGCATCATACTTATGTACGATGCTAGAAGTCCCTGCCTCGCTGCAGGACAACTGTCCCGTACTGTAATCATGATTACATTTAAAGAACTTTTGACGTTATAGTGACATGTCAGGTTTTGATCATTGGGGGTCCGAGCACTGAGACCCCACTGATCGTTAAAATTAAGCGGCAGAAGCGCTCGTATGAGCATTCCTCGGAAAGTCGAAGTAGCGGTGTACGGACTTATAGACTTTCTATAGAGCGCGCACTCCGCTCCGGGGACAGCTGATAAGAAACAAATCGCCCCAGTGCTTATCCGAGCGCTTCTGTCGCTTCATTTTAACGATCAGTGAGGGTCTCAGTGCTCGGACAACCATCAATCCAAACTTTTGACATGTCACTGACATGTTAGTTAACCTTTAAATATAACACCCGCTGCAGCAGGGGGTGGGAGCTGGTCATACAGGATTGGGTCATATCGAGTGTCCAGTAAATTACATATAAAACTCTGCAGTAGCGCCGGGTGGGATTCTGGTCACACCGGGTGGGATTCTGGTCACACCGGGTGTTACATGTTAAACAATATATGATAATTAGGACGTCTAGGCAGAGCCAGTTTTACGTAATGGCAACCTGGACATTTGCCTATGGTCGCTGTTTTCTAGGGGCCTCAACTACAGGAGCCAACCAAAAACATTGAGTGTTTTTTGGCACTGTATGATGATATTATCTGGGTATTATGTGGGCTGTATGTGGCAGGATTATTTTAGTACTATACGATGGTATTATGTGGGCTGTATGTAGCAGGATTATTTTGGCCCTATACGATGGTATTATGTGCACTTTATGTGGCAGGATTATTTTGGCCCTATACGATGGTATTATGTGCCCTGTATGTGGCAGGATTATTTTGGCACTATATGGTGGTATTATGGGGGCTGTATGTGGCAGGATTATTTTGGCCCTATACGATGGTATTATGTGCCCTGTATGTGGCAGGATTATTTTAGGACTATACGATGGTATTATGTGCCCTGTATGTGGCAGGATTATTTTAGGACTATATGGTGGTATTATGTGCACTGTATGTGGCAAGATTATTTTAGGAATATACGGTGGTATTATGTGGACTGTATGTGGCAGGATTATTTGAGGACTATACAGTGGTATTATGTGCCCTGTGTGTGGCAGGATTATTTTAGGACTATACGGTGGTATTATGTGGACTGTATATGGCAGGATTATTTTAGCACTATACAGTGGTATTATTTACACTGTATGTGACACGATTATTTTGGCACTATTCGGTGGTATTATGTGCCCTGTATGTGGCAGGATTATTTTGGCACTATATGGTGGTATTATGGGGGCTGTATGTGGCAGGATTATTTTGGCCCTATATGGTGGTATTATGTGAACTGTATGTGGCAGGAATATTTTAGGACTATACGGTGGTATTATGTGGACTGTATATGGCAGGATTATTTTAGGACTATACGGTGGTATTATGTGGACTGTATATGGCAGGATTATTTTAGGACTATACGGTGGTATTATGTGGGCTGTATATGGCAGGATTATTTTAGGACTATACGGTGGTATTATGTGGAATGTATGTGGCAGGATTATTTTAGCCCTATAAAATGGTATTATTTACACTGTATGTGGCACGATTATTTTGGCACTATACGGTGGTATTATGTGCCCTGTATGTGGCAGGATTATTTTAGGACTATACGGTGGTATTATGTGCCCTGTATGTGGCAGGATTATTTTGGCACTATATGGTGGTATTATGGGGGCTGTATGTGGCAGGAATATTTTAGGACTATACGATGGTATAATGTGCACTGTATGTGGCAGGATTATTTTAGCATTTTATTATGTATTATGTGATCATGTAGCAACATCTGGGTACAATGTCTTTGGCGGCATCTACTACACAAATCATAAATTTGTTCTCCCTTTACAGGAGCTCTTTCTGCAGCAGCAACACTGTCATGGACGGCATTCACCAGATTCTCAGCCCCTGCCAGTCTCCTGTGCCTCTATAAAGAAATACATAAATATATATGCAGCAGAGCCGGGTTAGTCATTTCATATAATTTATGGTGATATCATGATGTGTTATCTGTGGTGTTACATAGGACTGCAGGTAATACTACTACATTATCTGTACTGAGAGAGTTATCAGTGTTATCTGTGGTGTTACATAGGACTGCAGGTAACATCTACTACATTATCTGTACTCAGAGAGTTATCACTGTGTGTTATCTGTGGTGTTACATAGGACTGCAGGTGACATCTACTACATTATCTGTACTCAGAGAGTTACCGATGTGTTATCTGTGGCGTTACATAGGACTGCAGGTAACACTACTACATTATCTGTAATCAGAGAGTTATCACTGAGTTATCTGTGGTGTTACATAGGACTGCAGGTAACATCTACTACATTATCTGTAATCAGAGAGTTATCACTGTGTTATCTGTGGTGTTACATAGGACTGCAGGTAAAACAACTACATTATCTGTACTCAGAGAGTTATCACTGTCTTATCTGTGGTGTTACATAGGACTGCAGGTAACATCTACTACATTATCTGTACTCAGAGAGTTATCACTGTGTTATCTGTGGTGTTACATAGGACTGCAGGTAACACTACTACATTATCTGTACTCACACTGTGTTATCTGTGGTGTTACATAGGACTGCAGGTAACATCTACTACATTATCTGTACTCAGAGAGTTATCGCTGTGTTATCTGTGGTGTTACATAGGACTGCAGGTAACATCTACTACATTATCTGTACTCAGAGAGGTATCACTGTGTTATTTGTGGTGTTACATAGGACTGCAGGTAACATCTACCACATTATCTGTACTCAGAGAGGTATCACTGTGTTATCTTTGGTGTTACATAGGACTGCAGGTAACATCTACCACATTATCTGTGCTCAGAGAGTTATCACTGTGTGTTATTTGTGGTGTTACATAGGACTGCAGGTAACATCTACATTATCTGTAATCAGAGAGTTATCACTGTGTGTTATTTGTGGTGTTACATAGGTCTGCAGGTTATAATGCTCCTCAAAAGATACAAGTCAATGAAAAACTCAGCTCTGCTACATTTGTATACATTGTTAATTTCAGGGATCTCTCTACTATCTTTGCATTGATCTCCTTATTATTATGTTATAGATTTGTGGCTCCACCTTTGCCCTCCGTTCCCTTCGCCGCCTCCATCTTGAATACCGTCGTCTTCTTTACCAGAGACCAGTGATGGTGTGAGCTTTGCCTCTCCCTGTATATCTGCATTGCACAGAATGTAACGTGTCGTCAATGTGTCATATAAAGACGCTGCAATGTATAATGCAGCGTCCAGTCATTGACCACGCCTCCGGCGCTTCTTACCTGTAACCGGGAGACGTCACTCACTCAATAACAATGTAACTATTAAAATCATTTTATTTTTTTCCCCAAAAATGATTACTGGTACTTGTGAATGTATCCGAACTGTGTAACCGTCATCTAATTTCCCTACAATGCACAGTAAGCCCAGCGTAATGTAGGCGCAGCCGTAATGAAGCAAGCGCATGACTAGGTGTTTGGGAGTTCTAGGCTATTATGTTTTAGGTATTATGTTTTAGGCTATATTTATAGGGATGGGAGGGTTATGTGAAAGGGGGCATGGGGCAAAATGTATCTATATGTGGTGGGTGGAGAATAAAGTATATAAGTCCATGCGGGGAAGAGGCAGCCCTCTTTCCCGCTGGACAACAGGAGAAATTTTTGTCCTGTTATTATATTTAAAAGACAAATATACAGATTAATATTTCTACTTACCTGATGGAAGCGGCGATGGAGACAACGATGGCCAGGATCCGCGATGCAGCGATGCAGCACGGCGTGGGATGGCTGGATGCGCTGATTGCCGGGGCTCTTCCTCCGGTTCCAGCGGCTGGAGAGGAGAGTGAGGGACGCAGCAGCAGGCGTTCCAGGCCTCAGGAGAGGCCTTCATCTGCAGAGACGCCTCGGTCTGGTCGGCGCCGAGGGAGCCCCTCCAGGGACCCTCCTCCTCCTGCTGGTCCGGAGCTGCACCCTGGCGTCGGTCCACGGAGGTCTGGGAGGAATCCCATCAGGCGGGCGAGACCGGAGGTGACAGGAGGGGGGGGGCCGCGGCGGCCATCTTCCTCCCTCCTGTCTTCAACAACAACGCCGGAAGTGGAGGCGGGACCGGATGCGCGCGCAAGACCGGATGCGCGCACAGGACCGGATGTGCGTGCGGGGCCGGATGCGCGCGCAGGTCCGGAAGTGACGGCTTTCTCCGGCGCCGATGCGCCAGGTGCCGGAGGAGCTCAGCGGACAGACATCAGGACACCAGCGCCGACCCGCAGGAAGAGGCGGGCGGCATCTAGATGGGGAGCGAGATCGCCTCCTGCAGGAGCAGGGAGGCGTGCGGCGGCGACAGCGACCGGAGGTACCCGGGCAACTTCTTGGAATGACGCCGGGCCCCATCCGGACGAGGGGGGGCAGCGGTCTGCTATACAGGCAGCGACGACTACAAGAAGATTTTATTTTGACAGCCCTGCAGAAGGACTGGATCGGCAGGGCTGTCGTTCTGAATATGCCACGCCACCAGGGGGTGGCAGGATCGTGGACGGGCCGCATTCCGCGGAGCCTAGAGCAGCAGCGACTGGAAGTGCGGGGAGCTACGGGGAGCGTGGGGTGCAGGAGCACCACTCCCTAGGATCGTCACGACCGACGCCTGGATTATCTGGAGTGATGGACGCGTCCGCTGGGAGGTCACCTCAGGGACGTACGGGTGAGTCTACCACTGATGTGGTGCCGGGGATGTGTGGGGGGGATGTGGGGGGGATATTGTCAATGTCACAGATGCAATTGTTGTTTAGAGGGATGCAGGAGTATTTTATGAGAATTGTGCCAGGCGTAGAGCAGTCGCCAGCGAGGGTATGGGGCGCTGCTAGTGAGGCGTCTGCTAGTGCGGCAGGGAGTGCGGTTGCTAATGAGGCGATTTCTGGTGCAGCTGCGGCAGTGATTGCGGGTGTTAGTGAAGTGGCGCCGGTTGTGGGTGCCGTAGTGGCTGTGGGAAAAGCAGTTGACGAGGCGGCTAGTACAGCTAAGAAGGTGGTGGAGGATGTGCGTTTGGCTGACGCCGCTAAAGGTGAGGTTTATGTGTGTTTTGAGGGCCCGCTGGGGGCACATTTGAAGGTGGAGATTAGGGAAAAGATATGGAAAGATGAATATGTTGAGATTTTTTCTTTGCTGCCGTTAGAGAAGTTTAATTTGGACCGGTGGAAACCGGATGAAAGTAAGAAGGAGGAGGAGGAGCGGCGGCGGTATCGTTTGATTCCACGGACTTTTGCGAATTGGCTGCAGGCCTTCGCTATCTTGGCTAGTGTGGTGGGTGAGAAGGCGCCGGAGAACTGTTCGGCGTTATTCTGTTATATGGATTCGGTAGGGGAGGCGTATCGTGTATACGGTGGTAATGCGTGGTTGCGGTATGACGAACAGTTTCGTCAGCGGAAGTCGGTGCGCCCGTCGTTGCGATGGGATCACAAGGATATCAGTTTATGGATGCGTCTGATGTCTGCGCCAAAACAGGGGCAGCAGCCCTTTCGTGATGCGGCCGGCGGTCAGGGGTCAGCAGCGGGTCGGTCAGGATCCTCAGGAAAGGGGTGTTGCTGGCAGTATAATGAGGGGCATTGCAAGTTCGGCCCAGATTGTAGGTACAAGCACGAGTGCTCCGGTTGCGGAGGCGCCCATGGTTTGTCCAGATGCTTCAAGAAGCATAAGGGCAGGCAGGGAGATGCTGAGCAGAAGAGGGGCGACGCCGGTGAGGGTGGAAAGGATGCTCCCGTTTTTAAGGGGCTATCCAAATAAGAAAGTGGCGGATTTGTTGTGGTTAGGATTTTCAGAAGGTTTTCGGATTCCTTGTACGTCGGTGGGACGTGACGGGGTAGTCCGTAATTTGTCGTCTGCTTTGGCGCGGCCTGATCTGGTTACGGATAAGCTGCTGAAGGAGGTGGCTTTGGGCCGCATGGCGGGGCCGTTTTCCTCCCCGCCTGTTCAGAATTTGCGTGTTTCCCCGTTAGGTTTGGTTCCAAAAAAGGAGGTGAATAAATTCCGCCTTATTCATCACTTGTCTTATCCGGAAGGCGAGTCGGTGAATGACGGCATTGATCCGGCCCTGTGCGCGGTCAGTTACACTAACTTTGATGCGGCGGTTGTTTGGGTTCGGAAATACGGGAAGGGCTCTCTGTTAGCGAAAACTGACATTGAGGCCGCTTTTCGTTTATTGCCGGTGCATCCGGATAGTTTTTGTTTGCTGGGATGTTATTGGCAGGAGGAATATTTTGTGGATTGTTGCCTCCCGATGGGCTGCTCCATTTCATGCGCTTATTTTGAGATGTTTAGCACGTTTTTGGAGTGGGTGGTCCGTCGGGAGGCGCAGGTGCAATCTGCCCTACATTATCTGGATGATTTCCTGTTTATCGGTCCGCCGGGTACCTATGTGTGTGCAGGATTGCTACACACTATGGAGAGAGTGGCAATGGATTTTGGGGTACCTTTGGCGCCTGAGAAAACTGAGGGACCCACGACGGTCATTAAGTTTTTGGGAATCATGATTGATTCAGATAACATGGAGTGTCGCTTGCCTGATGATAAGTTGCTGGAGATGAGAGAGTTGGTGGCGAGTGCGCTGCGCAGGAAGAAGATACAATTGCGGGACTTGCAATCCTTGTTGGGGCATTTGAATTTCGCTTGTAGGATTATGCCCATGGGGCGGGTGTTTTGCAGGCGGTTGGCGAATGCTACCGCAGGGGTGCATTCCCCTCATCATTTCATTAGGTTGTCGGCGGAGTTGAAAGCTGACTTGTTGGTGTGGGGGGAGTTTTTGCAGACCTATAATGGGCGGTCGGTGCTCATGTATCAGCCGGTGTCTAGTGTGGACTTGGAGCTGTATACTGATGCATCAGGTGCATGTGGATTTGGGGCTTATTTCCAGGGGCAGTGGTGTGCAGGAGTTTGGCCTGATACATGGCATGAATGTGGTTTTGTCCGTAACTTGGCTCTGCTGGAATTGTTCCCGATTGTGGTGGCTGCGGAGTTGTGGGGGGATTGTCTGCGGGACCGGAGAGTGCGTTTCGTATGTGACAATCTAGGTGTCGTTCAGGCTGTTAATGCCCAGACGGCTAATTCTCCGCCAGTCGTGCGGCTATTGCGACATTTAGTTTTGAGAGGTTTGATGTTAAATGCGCATTTTGTGGCAGTGCATATTCCTGGGGTGCTGAATTCTGTGGCTGATTCCCTTTCTCGTCAACAGTGGGACAGGTTTCGTCTGCTGGCGCCGGGGGCGGAGTCTCATGGCCTGCCTTGTCCAGAGCATCTGTGGAAGGTGGTGTGACAATGGCGATGTCGCTTGTGGAAAGGTCGGTTAGTGCGGTCACGTGGCAGAGGTACAGTGCGGTGTGGCAAGTATGGGAGACGTTGTTGGAAAATGCGCAGGCAGGTATTGCAGATCGGCAGGCGTGTTTGCTGTATTTTATAGGAAATGCGTACAGTGAGGGGTCGTCTGCAGCAATGGTCGCTCGCAGTTTGTCGGCCTTGGCTTTTTGGTTTAAGAAGAAAGGTGAGGAGGACGTGACTAAGTCCTTTCTGGTGCGGCAGGCAATGAAGGGTTTCAGGAGGGGTTCCGCAGTTAGGGATCTCAGGAAGCCGGTGTCATTTGAGCTGTTGGTAGCGATTTGTGAATTGTTGAGGGAGGTTTGTGTTTCAGCATTTGAAGTGCGGCTATTTACACTGGCCTTTTCTTTGGCTTTCTTTGGGGCGTTCCGGATATCGGAGTTGGTGTCGGCCAGTAAGAGTGTGGCAGGGGGTTTATTGTATGCTGATGTGGATTTGGATGGCTCCTGCCTTTCTTGTTTGCTCCGTAGATCTAAGACAGATCAGGAGGGGAGAGGTTTTGTGGTGCGTTTGTATGAGTTACCAGGGTCGCGGGTGTGCCCGGTCCGCTGTTTTCGGGAGTTTGTTGCGGTGAGGCCTGAGGGCCCGGCATCCTTGTTGGTTCATGCAGACGGGCTGTCTCTGTCAAAATTCCAGTTTTCACAGGTGTTCAAAAAATGTATCCTGTTGTCCGGCAGAGGTGGAGCAGGTTTTAGCTCTCATTCCTTTAGAATTGGCGCAGCTACGGAAGCAGCTCGGTGGGGTTTATCCCCGGCGATGGTTAAGAAGATTGGTAGGTGGGAGTCAGACAGATACAGGTTGTATGTGCGGCCTCACTTGCTTTGAGGCGGTGGTGATAAGATGTGCTGGAGGTGGATATGGAGTAGTTACGTTGTTGTTTTGTGTTGTTTTAGGTGCAGGTCCCTGCTTGATTTGGATCATGGGGCACTCCTACGTACACTGGGGAGGTGTGCGTGCTGATGTTCGTCCGGC
The DNA here is from genome assembly GCF_050947455.1 of Rhinoderma darwinii. Lineage (NCBI taxonomy): Eukaryota > Metazoa > Chordata > Amphibia > Anura > Rhinodermatidae > Rhinoderma > Rhinoderma darwinii. The sequence goes on along the minus strand of NC_134697.1, from coordinate 1,569,667 downwards.
CGGACGGCAGTTGGGCATGGATCACGCAGAGGTGCAGGTCAGATGGTTGGGCCTGCGGGGCATGCTGTGGTGTAGGCTGTTACCAGAGGTACAATTTTATGCGGGATTGGACAGGGCGCCGGATATCTTAGTGGTGCACCTTGGCGGCAATGATTTGGGCATTCGGTCGTCCAGGGATTTAGTGAGGGATGTGAAGATTGACCTTTTGCGGTTGTGGTCGGCGTTCCCAGGAGTGGTTATTGTATGGTCGGATATTGTGGCTCGCAAGGTGTGGCGGCAGGCACGTTCCGTACATAGCTTAAACAAAGCGCGAGCAAAGGTCAACAAGGTAGTTGGCAGGTTTGTGGCACGCAATGGCGGTGTTGTGGTGAGGCATAAGGAGTTGGAGGGTAGAGAGGTAGGTTTCCTCAGGGCGGATGGTGTTCATCTAAACGAGGTGGGTCTGGATATGTGGACCTTGGACATTAAGGAGGGCATGGAGAAAGCCCTGCAGTTGTGGAGGGACAATCATGTGTAAGGGGTCACACATGATTGTCGTGGCGGTAGGAGGAGGGGTCTTTGGAGGCACGGAATGAGAAGGAGAAGCAACAATGGAGATTGTTGCAAGAGAACTCGGGGCGTTTAACCCGGGATAGTATTGGAGGGGCTGGGGAGTGGTTACCCAGCTCATATATATTCCTGATGGGCAGGGTCCCCAGGAAGGGAGAGAGAGGTCTTGGACATGGTTGGTGCCCTCGGGTCAGGTGCAGAACGGCTGTAGGGTAAGGGGTCCAGACCTAATAAGGAAACGATGGAGTTTAATGATTGAAGTGCCTTCAAGGATCCTTTATCTGGAGTTGGGAAATAGAGCAGGATGTTATCATGGAGTTATGATGTGTTTATGGTTATGCTCTTTTTCAGAAAAAAGGTGTGTTTAATAAATGGCTGCTGTGGCCTTTACACCAAAATTCATGTGTGGTCTCTTATTGGGGTTTGGGGTGTAAGGTCGTAGATAGCGGAAGCATCAAACATACCTTAAGTCAAGTAAGCCCAGCGTAATGTAGGCGCAGCCGTAATGAAGCAAGCGCATGACTAGGTGTTTGGGAGTTCTAGGCTATTATGTTTTAGGTATTATGTTTTAGGCTATATTTATAGGGATGGGAGGGTTATGTGAAAGGGGGCATGGGGCAAAATGTATCTATATGTGGTGGGTGGAGAATAAAGTATATAAGTCCATGCGGGGAAGAGGCAGCCCTCTTTCCCGCTGGACAACAGGAGAAATTTTTGTCCCGCCCGCCCTCCCAGTATTTTCTCCTGTTTATGGGAATTTGTCGGTTGGGGTTTTGTTTTGTCACAGTAGCAATGGCGGTAGGAGGAGGGGTCTTTGGAGGCACGGAATGAGAAGGAGAAGCAACAATGGAGATTGTTGCAAGAGAACTCGGGGCGTTTAACCCGGGATAGTATTGGAGGGGCTGGGGAGTGGTTACCCAGCTCATATATATTCCTGATGGGCAGGGTCCCCAGGAAGGGAGAGAGAGGTCTTGGACATGGTTGGTGCCCTCGGGTCAGGTGCAGAACGGCTGTAGGGTAAGGGGTCCAGACCTAATAAGGAAACGATGGAGTTTAATGATTGAAGTGCCTTCAAGGATCCTTTATCTGGAGTTGGGAAATAGAGCAGGATGTTATCATGGAGTTATGATGTGTTTATGGTTATGCTCTTTTTCAGAAAAAAGGTGTGTTTAATAAATGGCTGCTGTGGCCTTTACACCAAAATTCATGTGTGGTCTCTTATTGGGGTTTGGGGTGTAAGGTCGTAGATAGCGGAAGCATCAAACATACCTTAAGTCATGCACTTTGGTGACAGGAAACTAACAGAACTGTGAATGCAGCTCTGAATGCAACTAGAATATATGATATGATATAACAGCAGTATTATGAATGCAGCTCTGGATACGACTAGTCTAAGGCCTCATGCACACGACCGTAGCCGTGTGCACAGCCATGATTTTCGGGTCGGCCGGCTGCTGACTGTCAGCCGCAAGGCGCCCGCAAATCACGGGACATGCAGATGGCCGCCGCCATTGTTTTCAATGAGCCCGGACCGCAGAAGACGGCCATAATAAGACATGCCCGTTCTTTCTGCGGTCCGTGCTCCCGGGCAGTGCAAAGACCGCAAAAACTACGGTCGTGTGCATGGCACCATAGAAATGAATGGGGCCGCATTTCTCCCGTGGATTTTCGGGGGAATTGCGGCCGCAAAGACACGTTCGTGTGAATGGGGCCTAAGGCATGATCTAACTGTAGAATTGTGAATGCAGCTTTGGATGTGACTAGAGTATATGACATGATGTATTTCTGGATCAATATTGTAAAGGATTTACAGTCACTCTGTATATGGATCAGTGCAGTTAATTTCCACCACTAGACATCAATTTCAGTAAGAAATATTCTCTCCCTCCTTTGAAGTATCAGATAATGTCGTCTTCAATACATTTCACAGATTGCGCATGTTATTCCTTCTGTAACTCGGAAATCACAGGGGACAGAGTTCAGCAGCTGTAAAATAAGAATCAATAATCCGTCAATCACAGTGCAGGGATGATGGGTATTCAGTGATCTCATATTGGCTCAAAGTTCAATACAAGATGAAAAGTGAGAAACGCCCCAGCATGAAGAGGAGGGACCGGGAATCCTTACAGCTCAGCACTTCATGGAAAGGGGCATTCACAGAATTCTGTAATGGGTACATGCACAAGATAAACTGTGATTATACAGTGAATAAAATGAAGAAACCATCGCTGAACATGAATAATGCTGCCATGCAGTAAATATCACTAAAGTCACCTTACAATACACATGAATAACACTGCCATATAGTACACATCACTAATGTCACCATACAGTACACATGAATAACGCTGCCATATAGTACACATCACTAATGTCACCATACAGTACACATGAATAACACTGCCATATAGTACACATCACTAATGTCACCATACAGTGCACATGAATAACACTGCCATATAGTACACATCACTAATGTCATCATACAGTACACATGAATAAGGCTGCCATATAGTACACATCACTAATGTCACCATACAGTACACATGAATAACACTGCCATATAGTACACATCACTAATGTCACCATACAGTACACATGAATAACACTGCCATATAGTACACATCACTAATGTCACCATACAGTACACATGAATAACACTGCCATATAGTACACATCACTAATGTCACCATACAGTACACATGAATAACACTGCCATATAGTACACATCACTAATGTCACCATACAATACACATGAATAACACTGCCATATAGTACACATCACTAATGTCACCATACAGTACACATGAATAACACTGCCATATAGTACACATCACTAATGTCACCATACAGTACACATGAATAACACTGCCATATAGTACACATCACTAATGTCACCATACAGTACACATGAATAAGGCTGCCATATAGTACACATCACTAATGTCACCATACAGTACACATGAATAAGGCTGCCATATAGTACACATCACTAATGTCACCATACAGTACACATGAATAAGGCTGCCATATAGTACACATCACTAATGTCACCATACAGTGCACATGAATAACACTGCCATATAGTACACATCGCTAATGTCACCATACAGTACACATGAATAAGGCTGCCATATAGTACACATCACTAATGTCATCATACAGTACACATGAATAACACTGCCATATAGTACACATCACTAATGTCACCATACAGTGCACATGAATAACACTGCCATATAGTACACATCGCTAATACCACAATACAGTACACATGAATAACACTGCCATATAGTACACATCGCTAATACCACAATACAGTACACATGAATAACACTGCCATATAGTACACATCACTAATGTCACCATACAGTACACATGAATAAGGCTGTCATATAATACACATCACTAATGTCACCATACAGTACACATGAATAAGGCTGCCATATAGTACACATCACTAATGTCATCATACAGTACACATGAATAACGCTGCCATATAGTACACATCGCTAATACCACAATACAGTGCACATGAATAACACTGCCATATAGTACACATCACTAATGTCACCATACAGTACACATGAATAACGCTGCCATATAGTACACATCGCTAATACCACAATACAGTGCACATGAATAACACTGCCATATAATACACATCACTAATGTCATCATACAGTACACATGAATAACGCTGCCATATAGTACACATCGCTAATACCACAATACAGTACACATGAATAACACTGCCATATAGTACACATCACTAATGTCACCATACAGTACACATGAATAAGGCTGCCATATAGTACACATCACTAATATCATCATACGGTACACATGAATAACTCTGCCATATAATACACATCACTAATGTCACCATACAGTACACATGAATAACACTGTCATATAATACACATCACTAATGTCACCATACAGTACACATGAATAAGGCTGCCATATAGTACACATCACTAATGTCATCATACAGTGCACATGAATAACACTGCCATATAGTACACATCACTAATGTCACCATACAGTGCACATGAATAACACTGCCATATAGTACACATCACTAATGTCATCATACAGTACACATGAATAACACTGTCATATAATACACATCACTAATGTCACCATACAGTGCACATGAATAAGGCTGCCATATAGTACACATCACTAATGTCATCATACAGTACACATGAATAACACTGTCATATAATACACATCACTAATGTCACCATACAGTGCACATGAATAACACTGGCATATAGTACACATCACTAATGTCACCATACAGTGCACATGAATAACACTGCTATATAGTACACATCGCTAATGTCACCATACAGTACACATGAATAACACTGCCATATAATACACATCACTAATGTCACCATACAGTACACATGAATAACACTGCCATATAATACACATCACTAATGTCACCATACAGTTCACATGAATAACACTGCCAAATAGTACACATCACTAATGTCACCATACAGTACACATGAATAACACTGCCATATAGTACACATCACTAATGTCATCATACAGTACACATGAATAAGACTGCCATATAGTACACATCACTAATGTCACCATACAATACACATGAATAACACTTCCATAATGTACACATCACTAATGTCCACATACATTACACATGAATAACGCTGCCATAAAGTACTGTCAGGGATCAATACCATGTATATTGTTTGCAGAAATATTATCCATATATATATATATATATATATCAGTGTATTTCACAAAGAGATTGGATCTATGGAACACGAAGGATTCTGCATGACGGACACACCTATGGAAGACACCGCCCCTGGAATGCAAGAGGAGTGTACAGAAGAACTTACAGCTGAGTAGAGCAATTGGGGCTTAAGCACGTCCCACCTTCCTACAGAGAAGATTTTCTTTTGTGTTCTTTGTTCAAATAAAGTTAGTTCACTTCCTACTGGACTGAGGGAAAGATGTCTACCAACATTTGTCTGTGTGGTGTACTTTTTTCCATGAATGCATTCAGCTTTCAATTTACAAAGGTGGTTATTCGGTGTTAGATAACAGGGAGAAGGAAGCTACCCTGACAGTACACATCACTAATGTCATCATACAGTACACATGAATAACACTGCCATATAGTACACATCACTAATGTCACCATACAGTGAACATGAATAACACTGCCATATAGTACACATTACTAATGTCACCATACAGTACACATGAATAACACTGTCATATAGTACACATCACTAATGTCACCATACAGTACACATGAATAACATTGCCATATAGTACACATCGCTAATGTCACCATACAGTACATATGAACACTGCCATATAGTACACATCACTAATGTCACCATACAGTGCACATGAATAACACTGTCATATAGTACACATCACTAATGTCACCATACAATACACATGAGTAACACTGTCATATAATACACATCACTAATGTCACCATACAGTGCACATGAATAACACTGTCATATAGTACACATCACTAATGTCACCATACAGTACACATGAGTAACACTGTCATATAATACACATCACTTATGTCACCATACAGTACATATGAATAACACTGTCATATAATACACATCACTAATGTCACCATACAGTGCACATGAATAACACTGCCATATAGTACACATCACTAATGTCATCATACAGTACACATGAATAACACTGCCATATAGTACACATCACTAATGTCACCATACAGTGCACATGAATAACACTGCCATATAGTACACATCACTAATGTCACCATACAGTGCACATGAATAACACTGCCATATAGTACACATCGCTAATGTCACCATACAGTGCAAATGAATAACACTGCCATATAGTACACATCACTAATGTCACCATACAGTGCACATGAATAACAATGCCATATAGTACACATCACTAATGTCACCATACAGTGCACATGAATAACACTGCCATATAGTACACATCAATAATATCACCATACAGTGCACATGAATAACACTGCCATATAGTACACATCACTAATGTCACCATACAGTGCACATGAATAACACTGCCATATAGTACACATCAATAATATCACCATACAGTGCACATGAATAACACTGCCATATAGTACACATCAATAATATCACCATACAGTACACATGAATAACACTGCCATATAGTACACATCACTTATGTCACCATACAGTGCACATGAATAACACGGTCATATAATACACATCACTAATGTCACCATACAGTACATAAGAATAACACTGCCATATAGTACACAACACTGTCACCATACAGTGCACATGAATAACACTGCCATATAGTACACATCACTAATGTCATCATACAGTAAACATGAATAACACTGTCATATAGTACATATCACTAATGTCACCATACAGTACACATGAATAACACTGTCATAGTACATATCACTAAAGCCACCATACAGTAAATATGAATAACACTGCCATATAGTACACATCACTAATGTCATCATACAGTAAACATGAATAACACTGTCATATAGTACACATCACTAATGTCACCATACAGTACACATGAATAACACTGCCATATAGTACACATCACTAATGTCATCATACAGTGCACATGAATAACACTGTCATATAGTACATATCACTAAAGCCACCCTACAGTAAATATGAATAACACTGCCATATAGTACACATCACTAATGTCATCATACAGTGCACATGAATAAGACTGCAATATAGTACACATCACTAATGTCATCATACAGTGCACATGAATAAGACTGCAATATAGCACACATCACTAATGTCATCATACAGTACACATGAATAACACTGCCATATAGTACACATCACTAATGTCCCCATACAGTACTCATGAATAACACTGCCATATAGTACACATCACTAATGTCACCATACAGTACACATGAATAACAATGCTATATAGTACACATCACTAATGTCACCATACAGTGCACATGAATAACACTGCCATATAGTACACATCACTAATGTCACCATACAGTACACATGAATAACACTGCCATATAGTACACATCACTAATGTCACCATACAGTACACATGAATAACACTGTCATATAGTACACATCACTAACGTCACCATACAGTACACATGAATAACGCTGCCATATTGTACACATCACTAATACCACAATACAGTTCACATGAATAACACTGCCATAAAGTACACATCAAATGTCATCATACAGTGCACATGAATAAGTCTGCCATATAGTACACATCACTAATGTCCCCATACAGTACTCATGAATAATGCTGCCATATAGTACACATCACTAATGTCACGATACAGTGCACATTAATATCGCTGCCATATATTATAAATCACTAATGTCATCATACAGTGCACATGAATAACACTGGCATATAGTACACCTCACTAATGTCACCATACTGTGCACATGAATAACACTGCCATATAGTACATATCACTATTGTCACCATACAGTGCACATGAATAACACTGCCATATAGTACACATCACTATTGTCACCATACAGTGCACATGAATAACACTGCCATATAGTACACATCACTATTGTCACCATACAGTTCACATGAATAACACTGCCATATAGTACACATCACTAATGTCACCATACAGTGCACATGAATAACACTGCCATATAGTACACATCACTATTGTCACCATACAGTGCACATGAATAACACTGCCATATAGTACACATCACTAATGTCATTATACAGTGCACATGAATAACACTGCCATATAGTACACATCACTAATGTCACCATACAGTGCACATGAATAACACTGCTATATAGTACACATCACTAATGTCACCATACAGTACACATGAATAACACTGTCATATAGTACACATCACTAATGTCACCATACAGTACACATGAATAACACTGCCATATAATACACATCACTAATATCACCATACAGTACACATGAATAACACTGTCATATAGTACACATCACTAATGTCATCATACAGTACACATGAATAACACTGCCATATAGTACACATCACTAATATCATCATACGGTACACATGAATAACTCTGCCATATAATACACATCACTAATGTCACCATACAGTACACATGAATAACACTGCCATATAGTACACATCACTAATGTCATCATACAGTGCACATGAATAACACTGCCATATAGTACACATCACTAATGTCACCATACAGTGCACATGAATAACACTGGCATATAGTACACATCACTAATGTCATCATACAGTGCACATGAATAACACTGTCATATAGTACACATCACTAATGTCACCATACAGTACACATGAATAACACTGTCATATAGTACACATCACTAATGTCATCATACAGTGCACATGAATAACACTGCCATATAGTACACATCACTAATGTCACCATACAGTACACATGAATAACACTGGCATATAGTACACATCACTAATGTCATCATACAGTGCACATGAATAAGGCTGCCATACAGTACACATCACTAATGTCACCATACAGTACACATGAATAACACTGTCATATAGTACACATCACTAATGTCACGATACAGTACACATGAATAACACTGCCATATAGTACACATCACTAATGTCACGATACAGTGCACATGAATAACACTGCCATATAGTACACATCACTAATGTCATCATACAGTACACATGAATAACACTGCCATATAGTACACATCACTAATGTCACGATACAGTACACATGAATAACACTGCCATATAGTACACATCACTAATGTCACCATACAGTGCACATGAATAACACTGCCATATAGTACACATCACTAATGTCATCATACAGTACACATGAATAACACTGCCATATAGTACACATCACTAATGTCATCATACAGTACACATGAATAACACTGCCATATAGTACACATCACTAATGTCATCATACAGTACACATGAATAACACTGCCCTATAGTACACATCACTAATGTCATCATACAGTACACATGAGTAACACTGCCATATAGTACACATCACTAATGTCATCATACAGTACACATGAATAACACTGCCATATAGTACACATCACTAATGTCACCATACACATACAGTACACATGAATAACACTGCCATATAGTACACATCACTAATGTCACCATACAGTACACATGAATAACTCTGCCATATAATACACATCACTAATGTCACCATACAGTACACATGAATAACACTGCCATATAGTACACATCACTAATGTCATCATACAGTGCACATGAATAACACTGCCATATAGTACACATCACTAATGTCACCATACAGTACACATGAATAACACTGGCATATAGTACACATCACTAATGTCATCATACAGTGCACATGAATAACTCTGCCATATAATACACATCACTAATGTCACCATACAGTACACATGAATAACACTGCCATATAGTACACATCACTAATGTCACCATACAGTGCACATGAATAACACGGTCATATAATACACATCACTAATGTCACCATACAGTGCACATGAATAACACTGCCATATAGTACACATCACTATTGTCACCATACAGTTCACATGAATAACACTGCCATATAGTACACATCACTATTGTCACCATACAGTGCACATGAATAACACTGCCATATAGTACACATCACTATTGTCACCATACAGTGCACATGAATAACACTGCCATATAGTACACATCACTAATGTCATTATACAGTGCACATGAATAACACTGCCATATAGTACACATCACTAATGTCATCATACAGTACACATGAATAACACTGCCATATAGTACACATCACTAATGTCACCATACAGTGCACATGAATAACACTGCTATATAGTACACATCACTTATGTCACCATACAGTACACATGAATAACACTGTCATATAGTACACATCGCTAATGTCACCATACAGTACACATGAATAACACTGCCATATAGTACACATCACTAATGTCACCATACAGTACACATGAATAACACTGCCATATAATACACATCACTAATATCACCATACAGTACACATGAATAACACTGTCATATAGTACACATCACTAATGTCATCATACAGTACACATGAATAACACTGCCATATAGTACACATCACTAATATCATCATACGGTACACATGAATAACTCTGCCATATAATACACATCACTAATGTCACCATACAGTACACATAAATAACACTGCCATATAGTACACATCACTAATGTCATCATACAGTGCACATGAATAACACTGCCATATAGTACACATCACTAATGTCACCATACAGTGCACATGAATAACACTGGCATATAGTACACATCACTAATGTCATCATACAGTGCACATGAATAACACTGTCATATAGTACACATCACTAATGTCACCATACAGTACACATGAATAACACTGTCATATAGTACACATCACTAATGTCATCATACAGTGCACATGAATAACACTGCCATATAGTACACATCACTAATGTCACCATACAGTACACATGAATAACACTGGCATATAGTACACATCACTAATGTCATCATACAGTGCACATGAATAAGGCTGCCATATAGTACACATCACTAATGTCACCATACAGTACACATGAATAACACTGTCATATAGTACACATCACTAATGTCACGATACAGTACACATGAATAACACTGCCATATAGTACACATCACTAATGTCACCATACAGTGCACATGAATAACACTGCCATATAGTACACATCACTAATGTCACGATACAGTACACATGAATAACACTGCCATATAGTACACATCACTAATGTCACCATACAGTACACATGAATAACACTGGCATATAGTACACATCACTAATGTCATCATACAGTGCACATGAATAAGGCTGCCATATAGTACACATCACTAATGTCACCATACAGTACACATGAATAACACTGTCATATAGTACACATCACTAATGTCACGATACAGTACACATGAATAACACTGCCATATAGTACACATCACTAATGTCACCATACAGTGCACATGAATAACACTGCCATATAGTACACATCACTAATGTCACGATACAGTACACATGAATAACACTGCCATATAGTACACATCACTAATGTCACCATACAGTGCACATGAATAACACTGCCATATAGTACACATCACTAATGTCACCATACAGTACACATGAATAACACTGCCATATAGTACACATCACTAATGTCATCATACAGTACACATGAATAACACTGCTATATAGTACACATCACTAATGTCATCATACAGTACACATGAATAACACTGCCCTATAGTACACATCACTAATGTCATCATACAGTACACATGAGTAACACTGCCATATAGTACACATCACTAATGTCATCATACAGTACACATGAATAACACTGCCATATAGTACACATCACTAATGTCACCATACAGTACACATGAATAACACTGCCATATAGTACACATCACTAATGTCACCATACAGTACACATGAATAACTCTGCCATATAATACACATCACTAATGTCACCATACAGTACACATGAATAACACTGCCATATAGTACACATCACTAATGTCATCATACAGTGCACATGAATAACACTGCCATATAGTACACATCACTAATGTCACCATACAGTACACATGAATAACACTGCCATATAGTACACATCACTAATGTCATCATACAGTGCACATGAATAACACTGCCATATAGTACACATCACTAATGTCACCATACAGTGCACATGAATAACACTGCCATATAGTACACATCACTAATGTCACCATACAGTACACATGAATAACACTGCCATAATGTACACATCACTAATGTCACCATACAGTACACATGAATAACACTGCCATATAGTACACATCACTAATGTCACCATACAGTGCACATGAATAACACTGCCATATAGTACACATCACTAATGTCATCATACAGTGCACATGAATAACACTGTCATATAGTACACATCACTAATGTCACCATACAGTACACATGAATAACACTGTCATATAGTACACATCACTAATGTCATCATACAGTGCACATGAATAACACTGCCATATAGTACACATCACTAATGTCACCATACAGTACACATGAATAACACTGTCATATAGTACACATCACTAATGTCATCATACAGTGCACATGAATAACACTGCCATATAGTACACATCACTAATGTCATCATACAGTACACATGAATAACACTGCCATATAGTACACATCACTAATGTCCCCATACAGTGCACATGAATAACACTGCCATATAGTACACATCACTAATATCATCATACAGTACACATGAATAACTCTGCCATATAATACACATCACTAATGTCACCATACAGTACACATGAATAACACTGCCATATAGTACACATCACTAATGTCATCATACAGTGCACATGAATAACACTGTCATATAGTACACATCACTAATGTCACCATACAGTACACATGAATAACACTGTCATATAGTACACATCACTAATGTCACCATACAGTACACATGAATAACACTGGCATATAGTACACATCACTAATGTCATCATACAGTGCACATGAATAACACTGCCGTATAGTACACATCACTAATGTCATCATACAGTACACATGAATAACACTGCCATATAGTACACATCACTAATGTCACCATACAGTACACATGAATAACACTGCCGTATAGTACACATCACTAATGTCATCATACAGTACACATGAATAACACTGCCATATAGTACACATCACTAATATCATCATACTGTACACATGAATAACTCTGCCATATAATACACATCACTAATGTCACCATACAGTACACATGAATAACACTGCCATATAGTACACATCACTAATGTCATCATACAGTGCACATGAATAACACTGCCATATAGTACACATCACTAATGTCACCATACAGTGCACATGAATAACACTGGCATATAGTACACATCACTAATGTCATCATACAGTACACATGAATAACACTGTCATATAGTACACATCACTAATGTCACCATACAGTACACATGAATAACACTGTCATATAGTACACATCACTAATGTCACCATACAGTGCACATGAATAACACTGCCATATAGTACACATCACTAATGTCACCATACAGTACACATGAATAACACTGGCATATAGTACACATCACTAATGTCATCATACAGTGCACATGAATAAGGCTGCCATATAGTACACATCACTAATGTCACCATACAGTACACATGAATAACACTGTCATATAGTACACATCACTAATGTCACGATACAGTACACATGAATAGCACTGCCATATAGTACACATCACTAATGTCACCATACAGTGCACATGAATAACACTGCTATATAGTACACATCGCTAATATCACCATACAGTGCACATGAATAACACTGCCATATAGTACACATCACTAATGTCACCATACAGTACACATGAATAACACTGCCATATAGTACACATCACTAATGTCACCATACAGTGCACATGAATAACACTGCCATATAGTACACATCACTAATGTCACCATACATTACACATGAATAACACTGCCATATAGTACACATCACTAGTGTCACCATACAGTGCACATGAATAACACTGCCATATAGTACACATCACTAATGTCACGATACAGTACACATGAATAACACTGCCATATAATACACATCACTAATATCACCATACAGTACACATGAATAACACTGTCATATAGTACACATCACTAATGTCATCATACAGTACACATGAATAACACTGCCATATAGTACACATCACTAATATCATCATACGGTACACATGAATAACTCTGCCATATAATACACATCACTAATGTCACCATACAGTACACATAAATAACAATGCCATATAGTACACATCACTAATGTCACCATACAGTGCACATGAATAACACTGCCATATAGTACACATCAATAATATCACCATACAGTGCACATGAATAACACTGCCATATAGTACACATCACTAATGTCACCATACAGTGCACATGAATAACACTGCCATATAGTACACATCAATAATATCACCATACAGTGCACATGAATAACACTGCCATATAGTACACATCAATAATATCACCATACAGTACACATGAATAACACTGCCATATAGTACACATCACTTATGTCACCATACAGTGCACATGAATAACACGGTCATATAATACACATCACTAATGTCACCATACAGTACATAAGAATAACACTGCCATATAGTACACAACACTGTCACCATACAGTGCACATGAATAACACTGCCATATAGTACACATCACTAATGTCATCATACAGTAAACATGAATAACACTGTCATATAGTACATATCACTAATGTCACCATACAGTACACATGAATAACACTGTCATAGTACATATCACTAAAGCCACCATACAGTAAATAT
This sequence comes from Rhinoderma darwinii, assembly GCF_050947455.1. NCBI lineage: Eukaryota > Metazoa > Chordata > Amphibia > Anura > Rhinodermatidae > Rhinoderma > Rhinoderma darwinii. The sequence goes on along the minus strand of NC_134697.1, from coordinate 1,554,620 downwards.
GAATAACACTGCCATATAGTACACATCACTAATGTCATCATACAGTAAACATGAATAACACTGTCATATAGTACACATCACTAATGTCACCATACAGTACACATGAATAACACTGCCATATAGTACACATCACTAATGTCATCATACAGTGCACATGAATAACACTGTCATATAGTACATATCACTAAAGCCACCCTACAGTAAATATGAATAACACTGCCATATAGTACACATCACTAATGTCATCATACAGTGCACATGAATAAGACTGCAATATAGTACACATCACTAATGTCATCATACAGTGCACATGAATAAGACTGCAATATAGCACACATCACTAATGTCATCATACAGTACACATGAATAACACTGCCATATAGTACACATCACTAATGTCCCCATACAGTACTCATGAATAACACTGCCATATAGTACACATCACTAATGTCACCATACAGTACACATGAATAACAATGCTATATAGTACACATCACTAATGTCACCATACAGTGCACATGAATAACACTGCCATATAGTACACATCACTAATGTCACCATACAGTACACATGAATAACACTGCCATATAGTACACATCACTAATGTCACCATACAGTACACATGAATAACACTGTCATATAGTACACATCACTAACGTCACCATACAGTACACATGAATAACGCTGCCATATTGTACACATCACTAATACCACAATACAGTTCACATGAATAACACTGCCATAAAGTACACATCAAATGTCATCATACAGTGCACATGAATAAGTCTGCCATATAGTACACATCACTAATGTCCCCATACAGTACTCATGAATAATGCTGCCATATAGTACACATCACTAATGTCACGATACAGTGCACATTAATATCGCTGCCATATATTATAAATCACTAATGTCATCATACAGTGCACATGAATAACACTGGCATATAGTACACCTCACTAATGTCACCATACAGTGCACATGAAAAAGACTGCCATATAGTACACATCACTAATGTCCCCATACGGTACACATGAATAACGCTGCTATATTGTACACATCACTAATACCACAGTACATTTCACATGAATAACACTGCCATATAGTACACATCACTAATGTCACCATGCAGTGCACATGAATAACAATGCTATATAGTACACATCAATAACACCACAATACAGTGCACATGAATAACACTGCCATATAGTACAGATTACTAATGTCACCATACAGTGCACATAAATAACACTGCCATATAGTACACATCACTGTCATCATACAGTGCACATGAATAACACTGCCATATAGTACACATCACTGTCACCATACAGTGCACATGAATAACACTGCCATATAGTACACATCACTGTCATCATACTGTGCACATGAATAACACTGCCATATAGTACATATCACTATTGTCACCATACAGTGCACATGAATAACACTGCCATATAGTACACATCACTATTGTCACCATACAGTGCACATGAATAACACTGCCATATAGTACACATCACTATTGTCACCATACAGTTCACATGAATAACACTGCCATATAGTACACATCACTATTGTCACCATACAGTGCACATGAATAACACTGCCATATAGTACACATCACTAATGTCATTATACAGTGCACATGAATAACACTGCCATATAGTACACATCACTAATGTCACCATACAGTGCACATGAATAACACTGCTATATAGTACACATCACTAATGTCACCATACAGTACACATGAATAACACTGTCATATAGTACACATCACTAATGTCACCATACAGTACACATGAATAACACTGCCATATAATACACATCACTAATATCACCATACAGTACACATGAATAACACTGTCATATAGTACACATCACTAATGTCATCATACAGTACACATGAATAACACTGCCATATAGTACACATCACTAATATCATCATACGGTACACATGAATAACTCTGCCATATAATACACATCACTAATGTCACCATACAGTACACATGAATAACACTGCCATATAGTACACATCACTAATGTCATCATACAGTGCACATGAATAACACTGCCATATAGTACACATCACTAATGTCACCATACAGTGCACATGAATAACACTGGCATATAGTACACATCACTAATGTCATCATACAGTGCACATGAATAACACTGTCATATAGTACACATCACTAATGTCACCATACAGTACACATGAATAACACTGTCATATAGTACACATCACTAATGTCATCATACAGTGCACATGAATAACACTGCCATATAGTACACATCACTAATGTCACCATACAGTACACATGAATAACACTGGCATATAGTACACATCACTAATGTCATCATACAGTGCACATGAATAAGGCTGCCATACAGTACACATCACTAATGTCACCATACAGTACACATGAATAACACTGTCATATAGTACACATCACTAATGTCACGATACAGTACACATGAATAACACTGCCATATAGTACACATCACTAATGTCACGATACAGTGCACATGAATAACACTGCCATATAGTACACATCACTAATGTCATCATACAGTACACATGAATAACACTGCCATATAGTACACATCACTAATGTCACGATACAGTACACATGAATAACACTGCCATATAGTACACATCACTAATGTCACCATACAGTGCACATGAATAACACTGCCATATAGTACACATCACTAATGTCATCATACAGTACACATGAATAACACTGCCATATAGTACACATCACTAATGTCATCATACAGTACACATGAATAACACTGCCATATAGTACACATCACTAATGTCATCATACAGTACACATGAATAACACTGCCCTATAGTACACATCACTAATGTCATCATACAGTACACATGAGTAACACTGCCATATAGTACACATCACTAATGTCATCATACAGTACACATGAATAACACTGCCATATAGTACACATCACTAATGTCACCATACAGTACACATGAATAACACTGCCATATAGTACACATCACTAATGTCACCATACAGTACACATGAATAACTCTGCCATATAATACACATCACTAATGTCACCATACAGTACACATGAATAACACTGCCATATAGTACACATCACTAATGTCATCATACAGTGCACATGAATAACACTGCCATATAGTACACATCACTAATGTCACCATACAGTACACATCAATAACACTGGCATATAGTACACATCACTAATGTCATCATACAGTGCACATGAATAACTCTGCCATATAATACACATCACTAATGTCACCATACAGTACACATGAATAACACTGCCATATAGTACACATCACTAATGTCACCATACAGTGCACATGAATAACACGGTCATATAATACACATCACTAATGTCACCATACAGTGCACATGAATAACACTGCCATATAGTACACATCACTATTGTCACCATACAGTTCACATGAATAACACTGCCATATAGTACACATCACTATTGTCACCATACAGTGCACATGAATAACACTGCCATATAGTACACATCACTATTGTCACCATACAGTGCACATGAATAACACTGCCATATAGTACACATCACTAATGTCATTATACAGTGCACATGAATAACACTGCCATATAGTACACATCACTAATGTCATCATACAGTACACATGAATAACACTGCCATATAGTACACATCACTAATGTCACCATACAGTGCACATGAATAACACTGCTATATAGTACACATCACTTATGTCACCATACAGTACACATGAATAACACTGTCATATAGTACACATCACTAATGTCACCATACAGTACACATGAATAACACTGCCATATAATACACATCACTAATATCACCATACAGTACACATGAATAACACTGTCATATAGTACACATCACTAATGTCATCATACAGTACACATGAATAACACTGCCATATAGTACACATCACTAATATCATCATACGGTACACATGAATAACTCTGCCATATAATACACATCACTAATGTCACCATACAGTACACATAAATAACACTGCCATATAGTACACATCACTAATGTCATCATACAGTGCACATGAATAACACTGCCATATAGTACACATCACTAATGTCACCATACAGTGCACATGAATAACACTGGCATATAGTACACATCACTAATGTCATCATACAGTGCACATGAATAACACTGTCATATAGTACACATCACTAATGTCACCATACAGTACACATGAATAACACTGTCATATAGTACACATCACTAATGTCATCATACAGTGCACATGAATAACACTGCCATATAGTACACATCACTAATGTCACCATACAGTACACATGAATAACACTGGCATATAGTACACATCACTAATGTCATCATACAGTGCACATGAATAAGGCTGCCATATAGTACACATCACTAATGTCACCATACAGTACACATGAATAACACTGTCATATAGTACACATCACTAATGTCACGATACAGTACACATGAATAACACTGCCATATAGTACACATCACTAATGTCACCATACAGTGCACATGAATAACACTGCCATATAGTACACATCACTAATGTCACGATACAGTACACATGAATAACACTGCCATATAGTACACATCACTAATGTCACCATACAGTACACATGAATAACACTGGCATATAGTACACATCACTAATGTCATCATACAGTGCACATGAATAAGGCTGCCATATAGTACACATCACTAATGTCACCATACAGTACACATGAATAACACTGTCATATAGTACACATCACTAATGTCACGATACAGTACACATGAATAACACTGCCATATAGTACACATCACTAATGTCACCATACAGTGCACATGAATAACACTGCCATATAGTACACATCACTAATGTCACGATACAGTACACATGAATAACACTGCCATATAGTACACATCACTAATGTCACCATACAGTGCACATGAATAACACTGCCATATAGTACACATCACTAATGTCACCATACAGTACACATGAATAACACTGCCATATAGTACACATCACTAATGTCATCATACAGTACACATGAATAACACTGCTATATAGTACACATCACTAATGTCATCATACAGTACACATGAATAACACTGCCCTATAGTACACATCACTAATGTCATCATACAGTACACATGAGTAACACTGCCATATAGTACACATCACTAATGTCATCATACAGTACACATGAATAACACTGCCATATAGTACACATCACTAATGTCACCATACAGTACACATGAATAACACTGCCATATAGTACACATCACTAATGTCACCATACAGTACACATGAATAACTCTGCCATATAATACACATCACTAATGTCACCATACAGTACACATGAATAACACTGCCATATAGTACACATCACTAATGTCATCATACAGTGCACATGAATAACACTGCCATATAGTACACATCACTAATGTCACCATACAGTACACATGAATAACACTGCCATATAGTACACATCACTAATGTCATCATACAGTGCACATGAATAACACTGCCATATAGTACACATCACTAATGTCACCATACAGTGCACATGAATAACACTGCCATATAGTACACATCACTAATGTCACCATACAGTACACATGAATAACACTGCCATAATGTACACATCACTAATGTCACCATACAGTACACATGAATAACACTGCCATATAGTACACATCACTAATGTCACCATACAGTGCACATGAATAACACTGCCATATAGTACACATCACTAATGTCATCATACAGTGCACATGAATAACACTGTCATATAGTACACATCACTAATGTCACCATACAGTACACATGAATAACACTGTCATATAGTACACATCACTAATGTCATCATACAGTGCACATGAATAACACTGCCATATAGTACACATCACTAATGTTACCATACAGTACACATGAATAACACTGTCATATAGTACACATCACTAATGTCATCATACAGTGCACATGAATAACACTGCCATATAGTACACATCACTAATGTCATCATACAGTACACATGAATAACACTGCCATATAGTACACATCACTAATGTCCCCATACAGTGCACATGAATAACACTGCCATATAGTACACATCACTAATATCATCATACAGTACACATGAATAACTCTGCCATATAATACACATCACTAATGTCACCATACAGTACACATGAATAACACTGCCATATAGTACACATCACTAATGTCATCATACAGTGCACATGAATAACACTGTCATATAGTACACATCACTAATGTCACCATACAGTACACATGAATAACACTGTCATATAGTACACATCACTAATGTCACCATACAGTACACATGAATAACACTGGCATATAGTACACATCACTAATGTCATCATACAGTGCACATGAATAACACTGCCGTATAGTACACATCACTAATGTCACCATACAGTACACATGAATAACACTGCCGTATAGTACACATCACTAATGTCACCATACAGTACACATGAATAACACTGCCGTATAGTACACATCACTAATGTCATCATACAGTACACATGAATAACACTGCCATATAGTACACATCACTAATATCATCATACTGTACACATGAATAACTCTGCCATATAATACACATCACTAATGTCACCATACAGTACACATGAATAACACTGCCATATAGTACACATCACTAATGTCATCATACAGTGCACATGAATAACACTGCCATATAGTACACATCACTAATGTCACCATACAGTGCACATGAATAACACTGGCATATAGTACACATCACTAATGTCATCATACAGTGCACATGAATAACACTGTCATATAGTACACATCACTAATGTCACCATACAGTGCACATGAATAACACTGCCATATAGTACACATCACTAATGTCACCATACAGTACACATGAATAACACTGGCATATAGTACACATCACTAATGTCATCATACAGTGCACATGAATAAGGCTGCCATATAGTACACATCACTAATGTCACCATACAGTACACATGAATAACACTGTCATATAGTACACATCACTAATGTCACGATACAGTACACATGAATAGCACTGCCATATAGTACACATCACTAATGTCACCATACAGTGCACATGAATAACACTGCCATATAGTACACATCACTAATGTCACCATACATTACACATGAATAACACTGCCATATAGTACACATCACTAGTGTCACCATACAGTGCACATGAATAACACTGCCATATAGTACACATCACTAATGTCACGATACAGTACACATGAATAACACTGCCATATAATACACATCACTAATATCACCATACAGTACACATGAATAACACTGTCATATAGTACACATCACTAATGTCATCATACAGTACACATGAATAACACTGCCATATAGTACACATCACTAATATCATCATACGGTACACATGAATAACTCTGCCATATAATACACATCACTAATGTCACCATACAGTACACATAAATAACACTGCCATATAGTACACATCACTAATGTCATCATACAGTGCACATGAATAACACTGCCATATAGTACACATCACTAATGTCACCATACAGTGCACATGAATAACACTGGCATATAGTACACATCACTAATGTCATCATACAGTGCACATGAATAACACTGTCATATAGTACACATCACTAATGTCACCATACAGTACACATGAATAACACTGTCATATAGTACACATCACTAATGTCATCATACAGTGCACATGAATAACACTGCCATATAGTACACATCACTAATGTCACCATACAGTACACATGAATAACACTGGCATATAGTACACATCACTAATGTCATCATACAGTGCACACGAATAAGGCTGCCATATAGTACACATCACTAATGTCACCATACAGTACACATGAATAACACTGTCATATAGTACACATCACTAATGTCACGATACAGTACACATGAATAACACTGCCATATAGTACACATCACTAATGTCACCATACAGTGCACATGAATAACACTGCCATATAGTACACATCACTAATGTCACGATACAGTACACATGAATAACACTGCCATATAGTACACATCACTAATGTCATCATACAGTACACATGAATAACACTGCCATATAGTACACATCACTAATGTCACGATACAGTACACATGAATAACACTGCCATATAGTACACATCACTAATGTCACCATACAGTGCACATGAATAACACTGCCATATAGTACACATCACTAATGTCACCATACAGTGCACATGAATAACACTGCCATATAGTACACATCACTAATGTCACCATACAGTACACATGAATAACACTGCCATATAGTACACATCACTAATGTCATCATACAGTACACATGAATAACACTGCCCTATAGTACACATCACTAATGTCATCATACAGTACACATGAGTAACACTGCCATATAGTACACATCACTAATGTCATCATACAGTACACATGAATAACACTGCCATATAGTACACATCACTAATGTCACCATACAGTACACATGAATAACACTGCCATATAGTACACATCACTAATGTCACCATACAGTACACATGAATAACTCTGCCATATAATACACATCACTAATGTCACCATACAGTACACATGAATAACACTGCCATATAGTACACATCACTAATGTCATCATACAGTGCACATGAATAACACTGCCATATAGTACACATCACTAATGTCCCCATACAGTGCACATGAATAACACTGCCATATAGTACACATCACTAATATCATCATACAGTACACATGAATAACTCTGCCATATAATATACATCACTAATGTCACCATACAGTACACATGAATAACACTGCCATATAGTACACATCACTAATGTCATCATACAGTGCACATGAATAACACTGTCATATAGTACACATCACTAATGTCACCATACAGTACACATGAATAACACTGTCATATAGTACACATCACTAATGTCACCATACAGTACACATGAATAACACTGGCATATAGTACACATCACTAATGTCATCATACAGTGCACATGAATAACACTGCCGTATAGTACACATCACTAATGTCACCATACAGTACACATGAATAACACTGCCGTATAGTACACATCACTAATGTCACCATACAGTACACATGAATAACACTGCCGTATAGTACACATCACTAATGTCATCATACAGTACACATGAATAACACTGCCATATAGTACACATCACTAATATCATCATACAGTGCACATGAATAACACTGCCATATAGTACACATCACTAATATCATCATACAGTGCACATGAATAACACTGGCATATAGTACACATCACTAATATCATCATACAGTGCACATGAATAACACTGCCATATAGTACACATCACTAATGTCATCATACAGTGCACATGAATAACACTGCCATATAGTACACATCACTAATGTCACCATACAGTGCACATGAATAACACTGGCATATAGTACACATCACTAATGTCATCATACAGTGCACATGAATAACACTGTCATATAGTACACATCACTAATGTCACCATACAGTACACATGAATAACACTGTCATATAGTACACATCACTAATGTCATCATACAGTGCACATGAATAACACTGCCATATAGTACACATCACTAATGTCACCATACAGTACACATGAATAACACTGGCATATAGTACACATCACTAATGTCATCATACAGTGCACATGAATAAGGCTGCCATATAGTACACATCACTAATGTCACCATACAGTACACATGAATAACACTGTCATATAGTACACATCACTAATGTCACGATACAGTACACATGAATAGCACTGCCATATAGTACACATCACTAATGTCACCATACAGTGCACATGAATAACACTGCCATATAGTACACATCACTAATGTCACCATACAGTACACATGAATAACACTGCCATATAGTACACATCACTAGTGTCACCATACAGTGCACATGAATAACACTGCCATATAGTACACATCACTAATGTCACGATACAGTACACATGAATAACACTGCCATATAGTACACATCACTAATGTCACCATACAGTGCACATGAATAACACTGCCATATAGTACACATCACTAATGTCACCATACAGTACACATGAATAACACTGCCATATAGTACACATCACTAATGTCATCATACAGTACACATGAATAACACTGCCATATAGTACACATCACTAATGTCATCATACAGTACACATGAATAACACTGCCATATAGTACACATCACTAATGTCATCATACAGTACACATGAGTAACACTGCCATATAGTACACATCACTAATGTCATCATACAGTACACATGAATAACACTGCCATATAGTACACATCACTAATGTCACCATACAGTACACATGAATAACTCTGCCATATAATACACATCACTAATGTCACCATACAGTACACATGAATAACACTGCCATATAGTACACATCACTAATGTCATCATACAGTGCACATGAATAACACTGCCATATAGTACACATCACTAATGTCACCATACAGTACACATGAATAACACTGGCATATAGTACACATCACTAATGTCATCATACAGTGCACATGAATAACTCTGCCATATAATACACATCACTAATGTCACCATACAGTACACATGAATAACACTGCCATATAATACACATCACTAATGTCACCATACAGTACACATGAATAACACTGCCATATAGTACACATCACTAATGTCACCATACAGTACACATGAATAACACTGCCATAATGTACACATCACTAATGTCACCATACAGTACACATGAATAACACTGCCATATAGTACACATCACTAATGTCACCATACAGTGCACATGAATAACACTGCCATATAGTACACATCACTAATGTCATCATACAGTGCACATGAATAACACTGTCATATAGTACACATCACTAATGTCACCATACAGTACACATGAATAACACTGTCATATAGTACACATCACTAATGTCATCATACAGTGCACATGAATAACACTGCCATATAGTACACATCACTAATGTCACCATACAGTACACATGAATAACACTGGCATATAGTACACATCACTAATGTCATCATACAGTACACATGAATAACACTGCCATATAGTACACATCACTAATGTCACCATACAGTGCACATGAATAACACTGCCATATAATACACATCACTAATGTCACCATACAGTACACATGAATAACACTGCCATATAGTACACATCACTAATGTCATCATACAGTGCACATGAATAACACTGTCATATAGTACACATCACTAATGTCACCATACAGTACACATGAATAACACTGTCATATAGTACACATCACTAATGTCACCATACAGTACACATGAATAACACTGGCATATAGTACACATCACTAATGTCATCATACAGTGCACATGAATAACACTGCCGTATAGTACACATCACTAATGTCACCATACAGTACACATGAATAACACTGCCGTATAGTACACATCACTAATGTCACCATACAGTACACATGAATAACACTGCCGTATAGTACACATCACTAATGTCACCATACAGTGCACATGAATAACACTGCCATATAGTACACATCACTAATGTCATCATACAGTGCACATGAATAACACTGCCATATAGTACACATCACTAATGTCATCATACAGTACACATGAATAACACTGCCATATAGTACACATCACTAATGTCACCATACAGTACACATGAATAACACTGTCATAATGTACACATCACTAATGTCACCATACAGTACACATGAATAACACTGCCGTATAGTACACATCACTAATGTCATCATACAGTACACATGAATAACACTGCCATATAGTACACATCAATAATGTCACCATACAGTGCACATGAATAACACTGCCATATAGTACACATCACTAATGTCACCATACAGTGCACATGAATAACACTGCCATATAGTACACATCACTAATGTCACCATACAGTGCACATGAATAACACTGCCATATAGTACACATCACTAATGTCACCATACAGTACACATGAATAACACTGCCATATAGTACACATCACTAATGTCATCATACAGTGCACATGAATAACACTGCCATATAGTACACATCACTAATGTCATCATACAGTACACATGAATAACACTGCCATATAGTACACATCACTAATGTCACCATACAGTACACATGAATAACACTGTCATAATGTACACATCACTAATGTCACCATACAGTACACATGAATAACACTGCCGTATAGTACACATCACTAATGTCATCATACAGTACACATGAATAACACTGCCATATAGTACACATCAATAATGTCACCATACAGTGCACATGAATAACACTGCCATATAGTACACATCACTAATGTCACCATACAGTACACATGAATAACACTGTCATATAATACACATCACTAATGTCACCATACAGTGCACATGAATAACACTGTCATAATGTACACATCACTAATGTCACCATACAGTACACATGAATAACACTGCCATATAGTACACATCAATAATGTCACCATACAGTACACATGAATAACACTGCCGTATAGTACACATCACTAATGTCATCATACAGTACACATGAATAACACTGCCATATAGTACACATCACTAATGTCACCATACAGTACACATGAATAACACTGCCGTATAGTACACATCACTAATGTCACCATACAGTACACATGAATAACACTGCCGTATAGTACACATCACTAATGTCATCATACAGTACACATGAATAACACTGCCATATAGTACACGTCACTAATGTCACCATACAGTACACATGAATAACACTGCCGTATAGTACACATCACTAATGTCACCATACAGTACACATGAATAACACTGCCGTATAGTACACATTACTAATGTCATCATACAATACACATGAATAACACTGCCATATAGTACACATCACTTATGTCACCATACAGTACACATGAATAACACTGCCGTATAGTACACATCACTAATGTCACCATACAGTACACATGAATAACACTGCCATATAGTACACATCACTAATGTCATCATACAGTACACATGAATAACACTGCCATATAGTACACATCACTAATGTCACCATACAGTACACATGAATAACACTGTCATAATGTACACATCACTAATGTCACCATACAGTACACATGAATAACACTGCCGTATAGTACACATCACTAATGTCATCATACAGTACACATGAATAACACTGCCATATAGTACACATCAATAATGTCACCATACAGTGCACATGAATAACACTGCCATATAGTACACATCACTAATGTCACCATACAGTGCACATGAATAACACTGCCATATAGTACACATCACTAATGTCACCATACAGTGCACATGAATAACACTGCCATATAGTACACATCACTAATGTCACCATACAGTACACATGAATAACACTGCCATATAGTACACATCACTAATGTCATCATACAGTGCACATGAATAACACTGCCATATAGTACACATCACTAATGTCATCATACAGTACACATGAATAACACTGCCATATAGTACACATCACTAATGTCACCATACAGTACACATGAATAACACTGTCATAATGTACACATCACTAATGTCACCATACAGTACACATGAATAACACTGCCGTATAGTACACATCACTAATGTCATCATACAGTACACATGAATAACACTGCCATATAGTACACATCAATAATGTCACCATACAGTGCACATGAATAACACTGCCATATAGTACACATCACTAATGTCACCATACAGTACACATGAATAACACTGTCATATAATACACATCACTAATGTCACCATACAGTGCACATGAATAACACTGTCATAATGTACACATCACTAATGTCACCATACAGTACACATGAATAACACTGCCATATAGTACACATCAATAATGTCACCATACAGTACACATGAATAACACTGCCGTATAGTACACATCACTAATGTCATCATACAGTACACATGAATAACACTGCCATATAGTACACATCACTAATGTCACCATACAGTACACATGAATAACACTGCCGTATAGTACACATCACTAATGTCACCATACAGTACACATGAATAACACTGCCGTATAGTACACATCACTAATGTCATCATACAGTACACATGAATAACACTGCCATATAGTACACATCACTAATGTCACCATACAGTACACATGAATAACACTGCCGTATAGTACACATCACTAATGTCACCATACAGTACACATGAATAACACTGCCGTATAGTACACATTACTAATGTCATCATACAATACACATGAATAACACTGCCATATAGTACACATCACTTATGTCACCATACAGTACACATGAATAACACTGCCGTATAGTACACATCACTAATGTCACCATACAGTACACATGAATAACACTGCCATATAGTACACATCACTAATGTCACCATACAGTGCACATGAATAACACTGCCATATAGTACGCTTCAATAATGTCACCATACAGTACACATGAATAACACTGCCGTATATTACACATCACTAATGTCACCATACAGTGCACATGAATAACACTGCCATATAGTACGCTTCACTAATGTCACCATACAGTACACATGAATAACACTGCCATATAGTACACATCACTAATGTCACCATACAGTGCACATGAATAACACTGCCATATAGTACGCTTCACTAATGTCACCATACAGTGCACATGAATAACACTGCCATATAGTACACATCACTAATGTCACCATACAGTACACATGAATAACACTGCCATATAGTACACATCACTAAAGTCATCATACAGTGCACATGAATAACACTGCCATATAGTACACATCACTAATGTCATCATACAGTGCACAAGAATAACACTGTCATATAGTACACATCACTAATGTCACCATACAGTGCACATGAATAACACTGCCATATAGTACACATCACTAATGTCATCATACAGTGCACAAGAATAACACTGTCATATAGTACACATCACTAATGTCACCATACAGTACACATGAATAACACTGCCATATAGTACACATCACTAATGTCATCATACAGTACACATGAATAACACTGTCATATAGTACACATCACTAATGTCACCATACAGTGCACATGAATAACACTGCCATATAGTACACATCACTAATGTCACCATACAGTACACATGAATAACACTGCCATATAGTACACATCACTAATGTCACCATACAGTGCACATGAATAACACTGCCGTATAGTACACATCACTAATGTCACCATACAGTACACATGAATAACACTGCCATATAGTACACATCACTAATGTCACCATACAGTGCACATGAATAACACTGCCATATAATACACATCACTAATATCACCATACAGTACACATGAAAAACACTGCCATATAGTACACATTACTAATGTCATCATACAGTACACATGAATAACGCTGCCATATAGTACACATCGCTAATACCACAATACAGTGCACATGAATAACACTGCCATATAGTACACATCACTAATGTCACCATACAGTACACATGAATAACACTGCCATATAGTACACATCACTAATGTCACCATACAGTGCACATGAATAACACTGCCGTATAGTACACATCACTAATGTCACCATACAGTACACATGAATAACACTGCCATATAGTACACATCACTAATGTCACCATACAGTGCACATGAATAACACTGCCATATAATACACATCACTAATATCACCATACAGTGCACATGAATAACACTGCCATATAATACACATCACTAATATCACCATACAGTACACATGAAAAACACTGCCATATAGTACACATTACTAATGTCATCATACAGTGCACATGAATAACACTGCCATATAGTACACATCACTAATGTCACCATACAGTGCACATGAATAACACTGCCATATAGTACACATCACTAATGTCACCATACAGTGCACATGAATAACACTGCCATATAGTACACATCACTAATGTCATCATACAGTACACATGAATAACACTGCCATATAGTACACATCACTAATGTCATCATACAGTACACATGAATAACACTGCCATATAGTACACATCACTAATGTCACCATACAGTACACATGAATAACACTGCCGTATAGTACACATCACTAATGTCACCATACAGTGCACATGAATAACACTGCCATATAGTACACATCACTAATGTCACCATACAGTACACATGAATAACGCTGCCATATTGTACACATCACTAATGTCATCATACAGTGCACATGAATAACACTGCCATATAGTACACATCACTAATGTCACCATACAGTACACATGAATAACACTGCCATATAGTACACATCACTAATGTCACCATACAGTGCACATGAATAACACTGTCATATAGTACACATCACTAATGTCACAGTACAGTGCACATGAATAACACTGCCATATAGTACACATCACTAATGTCATCATACAGTACACATGAATAACTCTGCCATATAATACACATCACTAATGTCACCATACAGTACACATGAATAACACTGCCATATAGTACACATCACTAATGTCACCATACAGTACACATGAATAACACTGCCATATAGTACACATCACTAATGTCACCATACAGTGCACATGAATAACACTGCCATATAGTACACATCACTAATGTCATCATACAGTGCACATGAATAACACTGCCATATAGTACACATCACTAATGTCATCATACAGTGCACATGAATAACACTGCCATATAGTACACATCACTAATGTCATCATACAGTGCACAAGAATAACACTGCCATATAGTACACATCACTAATGTCACCATACAGTGCACATGAATAACACTGCCATATAGTACACATCACTATTGTCACCATACAGTACACATGAATAACACTGCCATATAGTACACATCACTAATGTCATCATACAGTGCACATGAATAACACTGCCATATAGTACACATCACTAATGTCACCATACAGTACACATGAATAACACTGCCATATAGTACACATCACTAATGTCATCATACAGTGCACATGAATAACACTGCCATATAGTACACATCACTAATGTCACCATACAGTACACATGAATAACACTGCCATATAGTACACATCACTAATGTCACCATACAGTGCACATGAATAACACTGCCATATAGTACACATCACTAATGTCATCATACAGTGCACATGAATAACACTGTCATATAGTACACATCACTAATGTCATACTTTTCTCCATTCAGTGTATGTGTCCCTTAGCATATTTACGTATTTACTTTTTTTTACTCGTATTCTTATTTATGGATTTCAATCTCTTCTATATTTTAAAACATTTTGTTTAGATTTCTCAATGGTGTTGCTTCTGCTTCTGCTTCTTCTTCTTCTTCTTCTATAATAAGAACTTCACACGCTTTATTATTCTACTGTTTCTGTAAAATACTGATGTCTCCATTTACTATCGGGCACAATTTTTATCCCGGCTTCATAAATTTCTTCTATAACTTTTTCCATATTTGACATGAAGGGTTGTACAGATGTAGCCATCTTTATCTTGACTTTTAACACATTAAATAGTGTCAGGAAACTTTAACTGGCTTGTGTTGTGTGATATCACGCTGCAGCACAAAACCCGAGTCAAGATAAACTCTGCTACATCTCTATACGTGTAAATCCCTCATGTAGACCGAACAGATTCCAAGACTTTAGTATAAAAATCCATTGCGCTTCACTTAGATGTAGTTTCCCATAAACATCATTCTGGGGTCTTGGTGTCATTTTTTTTATACCTCAGAATTTCAAAACTGTAATATCATTGGCATGAAAAAGCGGCTCTGTCTCACTATCGGTGTATCCGCCGCCATATCCCCTGCGTTATGTCCCTTATTGTCGTAGATGGTTCGGGACATGCACAGACTTCTCCTTTATTTTCTGTTATCTGCTGGATTCACAACTTCTTTTCGTCTTTCAATAATGGGACATGTCCTGCAATCATTGAATTTAAAGGAACCAGGTGTTTTGTGGGATCCCCGCTGATAATGATGCCGTCTCTTGTATTAACATATTTGTTAAGTTTTTTTTCCTCTCCCAAAATCAATCGCTGGGTATTTCGCTCTGACTTCACTCAGATCTGGATTAGATGTGCCAGTATTTTGAAAGGATCTTCCCCACATAAATAATGCTGCCATCCTGTACTCAAGACTAATGTCATTATAAAAAACACCAAAAACTTGGCAGCCACAGATCCCCCTCCATCTACAGCAGAGTGCCCCCAAAAATAATAGTATAATCTGGACACATCTCGGGCAGAAAAGGGTTTAATGGGTAAATCCTTCCGGGTAAAGGGCGGTGATCGAGTTATTTGTCACCAGGGTTATTGTCTATAAATGTAATAATCACGACATAATGTAATAATCACGACATAATGTAATAATCACCGACATAATGTAATAATCACCGACATAATGTAATAATCACGACATAATGTAATAATCACGACATAATGTAATAATCACCGACATAATGTAATAATCACCGACATAATGTAATAATCACGACATAATGTAATAATCACCGACATAATGTAATAATCACCGACATAATGTAATAATCTCCCACATAATGTAATAATCACCGACATAATGTAATAATCTCCCACATAATGTAATAATCACCGACATAATGTAATAATCACCGACATAATGTAATAATCACCGACATAATGTAATAATCTCCCACATAATGTAATAATCTCCCACATAATGTAATAATCACCGACATAATGTAATAATCTCTGACATAATGTAATAATCTCCGACATAATGTAATAATCTCCCACATAATGTAATAATCACAGCCATAATGTAATAATCACCGACATAATGTAATAATCACCGACATAATGTAATAATCACCGACATAATGTAATAATCTCTGACATAATGTAATAATCTCCGACATAATGTAATAATCACAGCCATAATGTAATAATCACCGACATAATGTAATAATCTCCCACATAATGTAATAATCACAGCCATAATGTAATAATCTCCCACATAATGTAATAATCACAGCCATAATGTAATAATCACCGACATAATGTAATAATCTCCCACATAATGTAATAATCTCCCACATAATGTAATAATCACCGACATAATGTAATAATCTCTGACATAATGTAATAATCTCCCACATAATGTAATAATCACCGACATAATGTAATAATCACCGACATAATGTAATAATCTCCCACATAATGTAATAATCTCCGACATAATGTAATAATCACCGACATAATGTAATAATCTCCCACATAATGTAATAATCTCCCACATAATGTAATAATCTCTGACATAATGTAATAATCACCGACATAATGTAATAATCTCCCACATAATGTAATAATCACAACATAATGTAATAATCTCCGACATAATGTAATAATCACCGACATAATGTAATAATCACCGACATAATGTAATAATCACGACATAATGTAATAATCACCCACATAATGTAATAATCTCTGACATAATGTAATAATCACCGACATAATGTAATAATCTCCCACATAATGTAATAATCACAACATAATGTAATAATCTCCGACATAATGTAATAATCACCGACATAATGTAATAATCACCGACATAATGTAATAATCACCGACATAATGTAATAATCACGACATAATGTAATAATCACCGACATAATGTAATAATCACCGACATAATGTAATAATCACCGACATAATGTAATAATCTCTGACATAATGTAATAATCTCCGACATAATGTAATAATCTCCCACATAATGTAATAATCACAGCCATAATGTAATAATCACCGACATAATGTAATAATCTCCCACATAATGTAATAATCTCCCACATAATGTAATAATCACCGACATAATGTAATAATCTCTGACATAATGTAATAATCTCCCACATAATGTAATAATCACCGACATAATGTAATAATCACCGACATAATGTAATAATCTCCCACATAATGTAATAATCTCCCACATAATGTAATAATCTCCGACATAATGTAATAATCACCGACATAATGTAATAATCTCCCACATAATGTAATAATCTCCCACATAATGTAATAATCTCTGACATAATGTAATAATCACCGACATAATGTAATAATCTCCCACATAATGTAATAATCACAACATAATGTAATAATCTCCGACATAATGTAATAATCACCGACATAATGTAATAATCACGACATAATGTAATAATCACCCACATAATGTAATAATCACCGACATAATGTAATAATCACCGACATAATGTAATAATCTCCCACATAATGTAATAATCTCCCACATAATGTAATAATCTCCCACATAATGTAATAATCACCGACATAATGTAATAATCTCCGACATAATGTAATAATCACCGACATAATGTAATAATCACCGACATAATGTAATAATCACGACATAATGTAATAATCTCCCACATAATGTAATAATCTCTGACATAATGTAATAATCTCCGACATAATGTAATAATCACCGACATAATGTAATAATCACCGACATAATGTAATAATCTCCGACATAATGTGATAATCACCGACATAATGTAATAATCTCTGACATAATGTAATAATCACGACATAATGTAATAATCACCGACATAATGTAATAATCTCCGACATAATGTAATAATCACGACATAATGTAATAATCACCGACATAATGTAATAATCTCTGACATAATGTAATAATCTCCCACATAATGTAATAATCACCGACATAATGTAATAATCACCGACATAATGTAATAATCTCCCACATAATGTAATAATCTCCCACATAATGTAATAATCTCCGACATAATGTAATAATCACCGACATAATGTAATAATCTCCCACATAATGTAATAATCTCCCACATAATGTAATAATCTCTGACATAATGTAATAATCACCGACATAATGTAATAATCTCCCACATAATGTAATAATCACAACATAATGTAATAATCTCCGACATAATGTAATAATCACCGACATAATGTAATAATCACCGACATAATGTAATAATCACGACATAATGTAATAATCACCCACATAATGTAATAATCTCTGACATAATGTAATAATCACCGACATAATGTAATAATCTCCCACATAATGTAATAATCACAACATAATGTAATAATCTCCGACATAATGTAATAATCACCGACATAATGTAATAATCACCGACATAATGTAATAATCACGACATAATGTAATAATCACCGACATAATGTAATAATCACCGACATAATGTAATAATCACCGACATAATGTAATAATCTCTGACATAATGTAATAATCTCCGACATAATGTAATAATCTCCCACATAATGTAATAATCACAGCCATAATGTAATAATCACCGACATAATGTAATAATCTCCCACATAATGTAATAATCTCCCACATAATGTAATAATCACCGACATAATGTAATAATCTCTGACATAATGTAATAATCTCCCACATAATGTAATAATCACCGACATAATGTAATAATCACCGACATAATGTAATAATCTCCCACATAATGTAATAATCTCCCACATAATGTAATAATCTCCGACATAATGTAATAATCACCGACATAATGTAATAATCTCCCACATAATGTAATAATCTCCCACATAATGTAATAATCTCTGACATAATGTAATAATCACCGACATAATGTAATAATCTCCCACATAATGTAATAATCACAACATAATGTAATAATCTCCGACATAATGTAATAATCACCGACATAATGTAATAATCACGACATAATGTAATAATCACCGACATAATGTAATAATCACCGACATAATGTAATAATCACGACATAATGAAATAATCACGACATAATGTAATAATCTCCCACATAATGTAATAATCACCCACATAATGTAATAATCACCGACATAATGTAATAATCACCGACATAATGTAATAATCTCCCACATAATGTAATAATCTCCCACATAATGTAATAATCACCGACATAATGTAATAATCTCCGACATAATGTAATAATCACCGACATAATGTAATAATCACCGACATAATGTAATAATCACGACATAATGTAATAATCTCCCACATAATGTAATAATCTCTGACATAATGTAATAATCTCCGACATAATGTAATAATCACCGACATAATGTAATAATCACCGACATAATGTAATAATCTCCGACATAATGTGATAATCACCGACATAATGTAATAATCTCTGACATAATGTAATAATCACGACATAATGTAATAATCACCGACATAATGTAATAATCTCCGACATAATGTAATAATCACGACATAATGTAATAATCACCGACATAATGTAATAATCACCGACATAATGTAATAATCTCCGACATAATGTAATAATCTCTGACATAATGCAATAATCTCCGACATAATGTAATAATCTCCGACAAAATGTAATAATCTCTGACATAATGTAATAATCACGACATAATGTAATAATCTCCGACATAATGTAATAATCACGACATAATGTAATAATCACCGACATAATGTAATAATCTCCGACATAATGTAATAATCACCGACATAATGTAATAATCTCCGACATAATGTAATAATCTCCGACAAAATTTAATAATCTCTGACATAATGTAATAATCACGACATAATGTAATAATCTCCGACATAATGTAATAATCACGACATAATGTAATAATCACCGACATAATGTAATAATCTCCGACATAATGTAATAATCTCCGACAAAATTTAATAATCTCTGACATAATGTAATAATCACGACATAATGTAATAATCTCCGACATAATGTAATAATCACGACATAATGTAATAATCACCGACATAATGTAATAATCTCCCACATAATGTAATAATCACCGACATAATGTAATAATCACCGACATAATGTAATAATCACCAACATAATGTAATAATCTCCGACATAATGTAATAATCACGACATAATGTAATAATCACCGACATAATGTAATAATCACCAACATAATGTAATAATCTCCGACATAATGTAATAATCACGACATAATGTAATAATCACCAACATAATGTAATAATCTCCGACATAATGTAATAATCACGATATAATGTAATAATCTCCGACATAATGTAATAATCTCCCACATAATGTAATAATCACGACATAATGTAATAATCACCGACATAATGTAATAATCACGACATAATAATCTCCCACATAATGTAATAATCTCTGACATAATGTAATAATCTCCGACATAATGTAATAATCACCGACATAATGTAATAATCTCCGACATAATGTAATAATCTCCCACATAATGTAATAATCTCCCACATAATGTAATAATCACGACATAATGTAATAATCACGACATAATGTAATAATCACCGACATAATGTAATAATCACCGACATAATGTAATAATCTCCCACATAATGTAATAATCACCGACATAATGTAATATTCACCGACATAATGT
Organism: Rhinoderma darwinii; assembly: GCF_050947455.1. Classification (NCBI taxonomy): domain Eukaryota; kingdom Metazoa; phylum Chordata; class Amphibia; order Anura; family Rhinodermatidae; genus Rhinoderma; species Rhinoderma darwinii. Next base: position 1,530,980 of record NC_134697.1, on the reverse strand, counting down.
AATAATCTCCGACATAATGTAATAATCTCTGACATAATGTAATAATCACCGACATAATGTAATAATCTCCGACATAATGTAATAATCTCCCACATAATGTAATAATCACGACATAATGTAATAATTACCGACATAATGTAATAATCACCGACATAATGTAATAATCACCGACATAATGTAATAATCTCCGACATAATGTAATAATCTCCCACATAATGTAATAATCACCGACATAATGTAATAATCTCCCACATAATGTAATAATCTCCGACATAATGTAATAATCACAACATAATGTAATAATCTCCCACATAATGTAATAATCTCCGACATAATGTAATAATCTCCCACATAATGTAATAATCACCAACATAATGTAATAATCTCCGACATAATGTAATAATCTCCCACATAATGTAATAATCACGACATAATGTAATAATCACCGACATAATGTAATAATCACGACATAATAATCTCCCACATAATGTAATAATCTCTGACATAATGTAATAATCTCCGACATAATGTAATAATCACCGACATAATGTAATAATCTCCGACATAATGTAATAATCTCCCACATAATGTAATAATCTCCCACATAATGTAATAATCACGACATAATGTAATAATCACGACATAATGTAATAATCACCGACATAATGTAATAATCACCGACATAATGTAATAATCTCCCACATAATGTAATAATCACGACATAATGTAATAATTACCGACATAATGTAATAATCTCCGACATAATGTAATAATCTCCCACATAATGTAATAATCACGACATAATGTAATAATTACCGACATAATGTAATAATCACCGACATAATGTAATAATCACCGACATAATGTAATAATCACCGACATAATGTAATAATCTCCCACATAATGTAATAATCTCTGACATAATGTAATAATCACCGACATAATGTAATAATCTCCGACATAATGTAATAATCTCCCACATAATGTAATAATCACGACATAATGTAATAATTACCGACATAATGTAATAATCACCGACATAATGTAATAATCACCGACATAATGTAATAATCTCCGACATAATGTAATAATCTCCCACATAATGTAATAATCACCGACATAATGTAATAATCACGACATAATGTAATAATCACCGACATAATGTAATAATCTCCGACATAATGTAATAATCTCCGACATAATGTAATAATCTCCCACATAATGTAATAATCTCCCACATAATGTAATAATCTCTGACATAATGTAATAATCTCCCACATAATGTAATAATCACGACATAATGTAATAATCTCCCACATAATGTAATAATCACCAACATAATGTAATAATCACCGACATAATGTAATAATCTCCGACATAATGTAATAATCTCTGACATAATGTAATACTCACGACATAATGTAATAATCACGACATAATGTAATAATCACCGACATAATGTAATAATCTCCCACATAATGTAATAATCACCAACATAATGTAATAATCACCAACATAATGTAATAATCTCCGACATAATGTAATAATCTCTGACATAATGTAATAATCACGACATAATGTAATAATCACTGACATAATGTAATAATCTCCCACATAATGTAATAATCTCCGACATAATGTAATAATCACGACATAATGTAATAATCACCGACATAATGTAATAATCACGACATAATGTAATAATCACCGACATAATGAAATAATCACCGACATAATGTAATAATCTCCCACATAATGTAATAATCTCCCACATAATGTAATAATCTCCCACATAATGTAATAATCACGATATAATGTAATAATCTCCCACATAATGTAATAATCACGACATAATGTAATAATCTCCCACATAATGTAATAATCACCGACATAATGTAATAATCTCCGACCTAATGTAATAATCACCGACATAATGTAATAATCTCTGACATAATGTAATAATCTCCCACATAATGTAATAATCTCCCACATAATGTAATAATCACAGCCATAATGTAATAATCACCGACATAATGTAATAATCTCCCACATAATGTAATAATCTCCCACATAATGTAATAATCTCCCACATAATGTAATAATCACGACATAATGTAATAATCACCGACATAATGTAATAATCTCCGACATAATGTAATAATCACGACATAATGTAATAATCACCGACATAATGTAATAATCACGACATAATGTAATAATCACCGACATAATGAAATAATCACCGACATAATGTAATAATCACCGACATAATGTAATAATCACGACATAATGTAATAATCACCCACATAATGTAATAATCTCCCACATAATGTAATAATCTCCCACATAATGTAATAATCACGACATAATGTAATAATCTCCCACATAATGTAATAATCTCCCACATAATGTAATAATTACCGACATAATGTAATAATCTCCTACATAATGTAATAATCACGACATAATGTAATAATCACCGACATAATGTAATAATCTCCGACATAATGTAATAATCTCCCACATAATGTAATAATCACCGACATAATGTAATAATCACCGACATAATGTAATAATCTCCGACATAATGTGATAATCACCGACATAATGTAATAATCTCTGACATAATGTAATAATCTCTGACATAATGTAATAATCACCGACATAATGTAATAATCTCCCACATAATGTAATAATCTCCGACATAATGTAGTAATCACCGACATAATGTAATAATCTCCGACATAATGTAATAATCACCGACATAATGTAATAATCTCCGACATAATGTAATAATCACGACATAATGTAATAATCTCCCACATAATGTAATAATCTCCGACATAATGTAATAATCACGACATAATGTAATAATCACAGCCATAATGTAATAACCTCCCACATAATGTAATAATCACCGACATAATGTAATAATCTCCGACATAATGTAATAATCACGACATAATGTAATAATCACCGACATAATGTAATAATCTCCGACATAATGTAATAATCACGACATAATGTAATAATCACCGACATAATGTAATAATCACCGACATAATGTAATAATCTCCGACATAATGTAATAATCTCTGACATAATGCAATAATCTCCGACATAATGTAATAATCTCCGACAAAATGTAATAATCTCTGACATAATGTAATAATCATGACATAATGTAATAATCTCCGACATAATGTAATAATCACGACATAATGTAATAATCACCGACATAATGTAATAATCTCCGACATAATGTAATAATCTCCGACAAAATTTAATAATCTCTGACATAATGTAATAATCACGACATAATGTAATAATCTCCGACATAATGTAATAATCACGACATAATGTAATAATCACCGACATAATGTAATAATCTCCCACATAATGTAATAATCACCGACATAATGTAATAATCACCAACATAATGTAATAATCTCCGACATAATGTAATAATCACGACATAATGTAATAATCACCGACATAATGTAATAATCTCCGACATAATGTAATAATCACCGACATAATGTAATAATCTCCGACATAATGTAATAATCTCCCACATAATGTAATAATCACCGACATAATGTAATAATCACCAACATAATGTAATAATCTCCGACATAATGTAATAATCACGACATAATGTAATAATCACCGACATAATGTAATAATCTCCCACATAATGTAATAATCTCCGACATAATGTAATAATCTCCGACATAATGTAATAATCTCCCACATAATGTAATAATCACGACATAATGTAATAATCTCCGACATAATGTAATAATCTCCCACATAATGTAATAATCACCAACATAATGTAATAATCTCCGACATAATGTAATAATCACGACATAATGTAATAATCACCAACATAATGTAATAATCTCCGACATAATGTAATAATCACGACATAATGTAATAATCTCCGACATAATGTAATAATCTCCCACATAATGTAATAATCACGACATAATGTAATAATCACGACATAATGTAATAATCACCGACATAATGTAATAATCACCGACATAATGTAATAATCTCCCACATAATGTAATAATCACCGACATAATGTAATATTCACCGACATAATGTAATAATCTCCGACATAATGTAATAATCTCTGACATAATGTAATAATCACCGACATAATGTAATAATCTCCGACATAATGTAATAATCTCCCACATAATGTAATAATCACGACATAATGTAATAATTACCGACATAATGTAATAATCACCGACATAATGTAATAATCACCGACATAATGTAATAATCTCCGACATAATGTAATAATCTCCCACATAATGTAATAATCACCGACATAATGTAATAATCTCCCACATAATGTAATAATCTCCGACATAATGTAATAATCACAACATAATGTAATAATCTCCCACATAATGTAATAATCTCCGACATAATGTAATAATCTCCCACATAATGTAATAATCACCAACATAATGTAATAATCTCTGACATAATGTAATAATCTCCCACATAATGTAATAATCACGACATAATGTAATAATCACCGACATAATGTAATAATCACGACATAATAATCTCCCACATAATGTAATAATCTCTGACATAATGTAATAATCTCCGACATAATGTAATAATCACCGACATAATGTAATAATCTCCGACATAATGTAATAATCTCCCACATAATGTAATAATCTCCCACATAATGTAATAATCACGACATAATGTAATAATCACGACATAATGTAATAATCACCGACATAATGTAATAATCACCGACATAATGTAATAATCTCCCACATAATGTAATAATCACGACATAATGTAATAATTACCGACATAATGTAATAATCTCCGACATAATGTAATAATCTCCCACATAATGTAATAATCACGACATAATGTAATAATTACCGACATAATGTAATAATCACCGACATAATGTAATAATCACCGACATAATGTAATAATCACCGACATAATGTAATAATCTCCCACATAATGTAATAATCTCTGACATAATGTAATAATCACCGACATAATGTAATAATCTCCGACATAATGTAATAATCTCCCACATAATGTAATAATCACGACATAATTTAATAATTACCGACATAATGTAATAATCACCGACATAATGTAATAATCACCGACATAATGTAATAATCTCCGACATAATGTAATAATCTCCCACATAATGTAATAATCTCCGACATAATGTAATAATCACGACATAATGTAATAATCACCGACATAATAATGTAATAATGTAATAATCTCCCACATAATGTAATAATCACCAACATAATGTAATAATCACCGACATAATAATGTAATAATGTAATAATCTCCCACATAATGTAATAATCACCAACATAATGTAATAATCACCGACATAATGTAATAATCTCCGACATAATGTAATAATCTCCGACATAATGTAATAATCTCCCACATAATGTAATAATCTCCCACATAATGTAATAATCTCTGACATAATGTAATAATCTCCCACATAATGTAATAATCACGACATAATGTAATAATCTCCCACATAATGTAATAATCACCAACATAATGTAATAATCACCGACATAATGTAATAATCTCCGACATAATGTAATAATCTCTGACATAATGTAATAATCACGACATAATGTAATAATCACCGACATAATGTAATAATCTCCCACATAATGTAATAATCACCAACATAATGTAATAATCACCAACATAATGTAATAATCTCCGACATAATGTAATAATCTCTGACATAATGTAATAATCACGACATAATGTAATAATCACTGACATAATGTAATAATCTCCCACATAATGTAATAATCACCGACATAATGTAATAATCTCCGACATAATGTAATAATCACGACATAATGTAATAATCACCGACATAATGTAATAATCACGACATAATGTAATAATCACCAACATAATGAAATAATCACCGACATAATGTAATAATCTCCCACATAATGTAATAATCTCCCACATAATGTAATAATCTCCCACATAATGTAATAATCACGATATAATGTAATAATCTCCCACATAATGTAATAATCACGACATAATGTAATAATCTCCCACATAATGTAATAATCACCGACATAATGTAATAATCTCCGACCTAATGTAATAATCACCGACATAATGTAATAATCTCTGACATAATGTAATAATCTCCCACATAATGTAATAATCTCCCACATAATGTAATAATCACAGCCATAATGTAATAATCACCGACATAATGTAATAATCTCCCACATAATGTAATAATCTCTGACATAATGTAATAATCACGACATAATGTAATAATCACCGACATAATGTAATAATCTCCCACATAATGTAATAATCTCCCACATAATGTAATAATCTCCCACATAATGTAATAATCTCCCACATAATGTAATAATCACCGACATAATGTAATAATCTCCCACATAATGTAATAATCACGACATAATGTAATAATCACCGACATAATGTAATAATCTCCGACATAATGTAATAATCACGACATAATGTAATAATCACCGACATAATGTAATAATCACGACATAATGTAATAATCACCGACATAATGAAATAATCACCGACATAATGTAATAATCACCGACATAATGTAATAATCACGACATAATGTAATAATCACCCACATAATGTAATAATCTCCCACATAATGTAATAATCTCCCACATAATGTAATAATCACGACATCATGTAATAATCTCCCACATAATGTAATAATCTCCCACATAATGTAATAATCACCGACATAATGTAATAATCTCCTACATAATGTAATAATCACGACATAATGTAATAATCACCGACATAATGTAATAATCTCCGACATAATGTAATAATCTCCCACATAATGTAATAATCACCGACATAATGTAATAATCACCGACATAATGTAATAATCTCCGACATAATGTGATAATCACCGACATAATGTAATAATCTCTGACATAATGTAATAATCTCTGACATAATGTAATAATCACCGACATAATGTAATAATCTCCCACATAATGTAATAATCTCCGACATAATGTAGTAATCACCGACATAATGTAATAATCTCCGACATAATGTAATAATCACCGACATAATGTAATAATCTCCGACATAATGTAATAATCACGACATAATGTAATAATCTCCCACATAATGTAATAATCTCCGACATAATGTAATAATCACGACATAATGTAATAATCACAGCCATAATGTAATAACCTCCCACATAATGTAATAATCACCGACATAATGTAATAATCTCCGACATAATGTAATAATCACGACATAATGTAATAATCACCGACATAATGTAATAATCTCCGACATAATGTAATAATCACGACATAATGTAATAATCACCGACATAATGTAATAATCACCGACATAATGTAATAATCTCCGACATAATGTAATAATCTCTGACATAATGCAATAATCTCCGACATAATGTAATAATCTCCGACAAAATTTAATAATCTCTGACATAATGTAATAATCACGACATAATGTAATAATCTCCGACATAATGTAATAATCACGACATAATGTAATAATCACCGACATAATGTAATAATCTCCGACATAATGTAATAATCTCCGACAAAATTTAATAATCTCTGACATAATGTAATAATCACGACATAATGTAATAATCTCCGACATAATGTAATAATCACGACATAATGTAATAATCACCGACATAATGTAATAATCTCCCACATAATCTCCCACATAATGTAATAATCATGATATAATGTAATAATCTCCCACATAATGTAATAATCACGACATAATGTAATAATCTCCCACATAATGTAATAATCACCGACATAATGTAATAATCTCCGACCTAATGTAATAATCACCGACATAATGTAATAATCTCTGACATAATGTAATAATCTCCCACATAATGTAATAATCTCCCACATAATGTAATAATCACAGCCATAATGTAATAATCACCGACATAATGTAATAATCTCCGACATAATGTAATAATCACGACATAATGTAATAATCACCGACATAATGTAATAATCACCGACATAATGTAATAATCACGACATAATGTAATAATCACCGACATAATGTAATAATCACCGACATAATGTAATAATCTCCCACATAATGTAATAATCTCCGACATAATGTAATAATCTCCGACATAATGTAATAATCACCGACATAATGTAATAATCTCCCACATAATGTAATAATCACGACATAATGTAATAATCTCCGACATAATGTAATAATCTCCGACATAATGTAATAATCACCGACATAATGTAATAATCTCCGACATAATGTAATAATCTCCCACATAATGTAATAATCACGACATAATGTAATAATCTCCGACATAATGTAATAATCTCCGACATAATGTAATAATCTCCGACATAATGTAATAATCTCCTACATAATGTAATAATCTCCGACATAATGTAATAATCTCCCACATAATGTAATAATCTCCGACATAATGTAATAATCTCCCACATAATGTAATAATCACCAACATAATGTAATAATCACCGACATAATGTAATAATCTCCGACATAATGTAATAATCTCCGACATAATGTAATAATCTCCCACATAATGTAATAATCTCCCACATAATGTAATAATCTCTGACATAATGTAATAATCTCCCACATAATGTAATAATCACGACATAATGTAATAATCTCCCACATAATGTAATAATCACCAACATAATGTAATAATCACCGACATAATGTAATAATCTCCGACATAATGTAATAATCTCTGACATAATGTAATAATCACGACATAATGTAATAATCACGACATAATGTAATAATCACCGACATAATGTAATAATCTCCCACATAATGTAATAATCACCAACATAATGTAATAATCACCAACATAATGTAATAATCTCCGACATAATGTAATAATCTCTGACATAATGTAATAATCACGACATAATGTAATAATCACTGACATAATGTAATAATCTCCCACATAATGTAATAATCACCGACATAATGTAATAATCTCCGACATAATGTAATAATCACGACATAATGTAATAATCACCGACATAATGTAATAATCACGACATAATGTAATAATCACCGACATAATGAAATAATCACCGACATAATGTAATAATCTCCCACATAATGTAATAATCTCCCACATAATGTAATAATCTCCCACATAATGTAATAATCACGATATAATGTAATAATCTCCCACATAATGTAATAATCACGACATAATGTAATAATCTCCCACATAATGTAATAATCACGATATAATGTAATAATCTCCCACATAATGTAATAATCACCGACATAATGTAATAATCTCCGACCTAATGTAATAATCACCGACATAATGTAATAATCTCTGACATAATGTAATAATCTCCCACATAATGTAATAATCTCCCACATAATGTAATAATCACAGCCATAATGTAATAATCACCGACATAATGTAATAATCTCCCACATAATGTAATAATCTCTGACATAATGTAATAATCACGACATAATGTAATAATCACCGACATAATGTAATAATCTCCCACATAATGTAATAATCTCCCACATAATGTAATAATCTCCCACATAATGTAATAATCACCGACATAATGTAATAATCTCCCACATAATGTAATAATCACGACATAATGTAATAATCACCGACATAATGTAATAATCTCCGACATAATGTAATAATCACGACATAATGTAATAATCACCGACATAATGTAATAATCACGACATAATGTAATAATCACCGACATAATGAAATAATCACCGACATAATGTAATAATCACCGACATAATGTAATAATCACGACATAATGTAATAATCACCCACATAATGTAATAATCTCCCACATAATGTAATAATCTCCCACATAATGTAATAATCACGACATAATGTAATAATCTCCCACATAATGTAATAATCTCCCACATAATGTAATAATCACCGACATAATGTAATAATCTCCTACATAATGTAATAATCACGACATAATGTAATAATCACCGACATAATGTAATAATCTCCGACATAATGTAATAATCTCCCACATAATGTAATAATCACCGACATAATGTAATAATCACCGACATAATGTAATAATCACCGACATAATGTAATAATCTCCGACATAATGTGATAATCACCGACATAATGTAATAATCTCTGACATAATGTAATAATCACCGACATAATGTAATAATCTCTGACATAATGTAATAATCTCCCACATAATGTAATAATCACGACATAATGTAATAATCACGACATAATGTAATAATCTCCGACATAATGTAATAATCTCTGACATAATGTAATAATCACGACATAATGTAATAATCTCCGACATAATGTAATAATCTCCCACATAATGTAATAATCTCCCACATAATGTAATAATCTCCTACATAATGTAATAATCTCCGACATAATGTAATAATCTCCGACATAATGTAATAATCTCCTACATAATGTAATAATCTCCGACATAATGTAATAATCTCCGACATAATGTAATAATCTCCTACATAATGTAATAATCTCCGACATAATGTAATAATCTCCTACATAATGTAATAATCTCCGACATAATGTAATAATCTCCGACATAATGTAATAATCTCCCACATAATGTAATAATCACGACATAATGTAATAATCACCGACATAATGTAATAATCATGACGTAATGTAATAATCTCTGACATTGTTTAGTATTTGTAATAATAAATAGATGCGATGCTTTGGGATTATTTTTGATGCTGTGCGTATTCTGTGGAGTATTGTGAATGTAAAGCTCCTCATGTTACTGCGAACATCTCTAGGAAGGAGGACAAAAAACACGGCGCCACTTGGTGCAGATCACACGGTGTGAAATAAAAGCAAGAAAGGAGATATAAAGTCACCTGTTCCAGCTGTGCCACAGCAGGCGCCACACTGGTAACAGTAATGACTATGTGATGGGGCTGCAGCTGTGATCAGAAGCCACTGGAAAGGGAACCGCTTGAAATGACAGATAGGAAAACGAAAAAAACAGAACCACGGTGTAGCGCTGCTATCATCAAGAGCAAACGGCGAAGAATTAGAAACGCGTAGTCTAGACTAATAAATGGTTCTTAAATATAATTATTCGCCGTTTGTTCTTGATGGTAGCAGCGCTACACCGGGGTTCTCGTTATTTAGTTTTCCTATCTATTTAAGCCATTGACATTTATCGACACCATCAGTTAGTTTTGATTTTTAAATTTGTTGCTCAATTTGTGATTTTGGGCAAATATATTACATTACATACTACTATTCACCACTAGGGGGAGCTAACTAGATACAGATATATACAGCTCCCATAGAGTTACATGGTAATCATCTGCTGCCTGCAGCCACCACTAGGGGGAGCTCACTACATACAGATATATACAGCTCCCATAGAGTTACATGATAACATTCTGCTGCCTGCAGTGACCACTAGGGGGAGCTCATTATATACTGATATATACAGCTCCTATAGAGTTACATGATAACATTCTGCTGCCTGCAGCCACCACTAGGGGGAGCTCACTATATACAGATATATACAGCTCCCATAGAGTTACATGATAACATTCTGCTGCTTGCAGCCACCACTAGGGGGAGCTCACTACATACAGATATATACAGCTCCCATAGAGTTACATGATAACATTCTGCTGCTTGCAGACACCACTAGAGGGAGCTCACTACATACAGATATACACAGCTCCTATAGAGTTACATGATAACATTCCGCTGACTGCGGCCACCACTAGGGGAAGCTCACTATATACAGATATATACAGCTCATATAGAGTTACATGATAACATTCTGCTGCCTGCAGTTACCACTAGGGGGAGCTCACTACATACAGATATATACAGCTCCCATAGAGTGACATGATAACATTCTGCTGCCTGCAGTCACCACTAGGGGCAGCTAACTAAGTACAGCTCCCATAGAGTTACATGATAACATTCTGCTGCCTGCAGTTACCACTAGGGGGAGCTCACTACATACAGATATATACAGCTCATATAGAGTTACATGATAACATTCTGCTGCCTGCAGTCACCACTGGGGCAGCTCACTACATGCAGATATATACAGCTCCCATAGAGTTACATGATAACATTCTCCTGCCTGCAGTCACCACTAGAGGGAGCTCACTACATACAGATATATACAGCTCTCATAGAGTTATATGATAACATTCTGCTGCCTGCAGTCACCACTAGGGGAGCTCACTACATACAGATATATACAGCTCCCATAGATTTATATGATAACATTCTGCTGCCTGCAGTCACCACTAGAGGGAGCTCACTACATACAGATATATACAGCTCCCATAGAGTTATATGATAACATTCTGCTGCCTGCAGTCACCACTAGAGGGAGCTCACTACATACAGATATATACAGCTCCCATAGAGTTATATGATAACATTCTGCTGCCTGCAGTCACCACTAGAGGGAGCTCACTACATGCAGATATATACAGCTCCCATAGAGTTACATGATAATCTGCTGTCTGCAGTCACCACTAGAGGGAGCTCACTACATACAGATATATACAGCTCCCATAGAGTTACATGATAACATTCTGCAGCCTGCAGCCACCACTAGGGGGAGCTCACTACATACAGATATCTACAGAATAATAATTCCATCTGCAGTAATCTGCCTTTAGTTTACAGTTGATTATTATAATACAAAGAATCATTTATTTTGTGGCAGTAATTACTTTACATCTTCACTTATATTGCTGTATATTATGTCAGATATTCTTACACATAGATTTTTTGAATGTACATGAGACTTTGTTGTGTCTCACATGTTACTCTATGAAGGGAGGGGGAGGGGTTTCCATGATTCTCCCCCTTCTACACTGTTACATTGGTTGAAAAAAGTCTCCGGTCCATCAGGTTCAACTTTTCTCATAAATTACCCGTCATTCGTTACTAGATTAGTTATAACTTTCTGCGTCAGTTGTCAGTAAATAATCATCTGGCCTTTTTTTAAATGCTGACATAGTATCTGCCAATGATACCACTTGGGGTCGGGCATTCCATAGTTTGACTGCTCTTACTGTAAAGAATCCTTTCCTATATTGATGTCTATTTGTGTTCGTCCCCTCCTTACACTTTCCCGCTCCCTGTGATGCTGTTACTTTGGTCTCTCAGATCGGTGGCTGAGTCGGGATTTTCAGCTATAACACTGGTACAGAAATGAGCCCGATGTCTATAATGCATGACTATTAGGCCGGATTCATACGAGCGTGTGCGTTTTGCGCGCGCAAAAAACCCGGCGTTTTGCGCGCGCAAAAGGCACTTGACAGCTCCGTGTCTCATCATCATATAATGCGCGGCTGCGTGATTTTGGCGCAGCCGCCATAATTATGACACTCTGTATGCACGTGGTGCTTTTCTGATTTCATTCATAGTTTTACTGCTGTTGCGCGAATCACGCGCGTCCCATGGAAGTACTTCCGTGTGGTGCGCGTGATTTTCATGCACCCATTGACTTCAATGGGTGCGTGATGCGCAAAATACGCACAAAGAACGGACATGTCGTGAGTTTTACGCAGCGGACTCATGCAGCGTAAAAATCACGGACTGTCTGCACGGCCACATAGACTAATATAGGTCCGTGCGAGGCGAGTGAAAATCACGAGCGTTGCACGGACATATATCACGTTTGTCTGAATAAGCCCATAGGGCTTATTTACAAAACAATGGGGTCCGGCAGTGGTGGAGCAAAGCGGCGTTATAATACTGGAGCAATGTTAGTGGCTGATAGCAGAGAGTAAAGCAGCAAGGACAATGTCATATCCTGGACTGTTTATTACCTGACCGTCGCTCATTAATACTCATGAATCAGTCACCTGAGTGCAGGGTATGAGCGGAGATGCTTTTCATCATCCAATCCATACAACAGTGATCTACAGCTGTTGGGAAAACTATGACTACCAGCATGTGGACACCCAGCTACAGATTTTCCTATTCATAAAGTTATACCCAGGTTATACCAGCATGCTCCATATCACTATATACAAGAAGATGTATAACTTATACCAGCTGTACATATATAATTATATACAGAAGATACCCAGGTTATACCAGCATGCTCCATATCACTATATACACACAAGAAGATGTATAACTTATGCCAGCTGTACATATATAATTATATACAGAAGATACCCAGGTTATACCAGCATGCTCCATATCACTATATACAAGAAGATGTATAACTTATACCAGCTGTACATATATAATTATATACAGAAGATACCCAGGTTATACCAGCATGCTCCATATCACTATATACACGAAGATGTATAACTTATACCAGCAGTAACATATATAATTATATATAGAAGATACCCAGGTTATACCAGCATGCTCCATATCACTATATACAAGAAGATGTATAACTTATACCAGCAGTAACATATATAATTATATACAGAAGATACCCAGGTTATATCAGCATGCTCCATATCACTATATACAAGAAGCTGTATAACTTATACCAGCAGTAACATATATAATTATATATAGAAGATACCCAGGTTATACCAGCATGCTCCATATCACTATATACAAGAAGATGTATAACTTATACCAGCTGTACATATATAATTATATACAGAAGATACCCAGGTTATACCAGCATGCTCCATATCACTATATACAAGAAGATGTATAACTTATACCAGCTGCACATATATAATTATATACAGAAGATACCCAGGTTATACCAGCATGCTCCATATCACTGTATATAGGAAGATGTATAACTTATACCAGCTGTACATATATAATTATATACAGGAGATACCCAGGTTATACCAGCATGCTCCATATCACTATATACAAGAAGATGTATAACTTATACCAGCTGTACATATATAATTATATACAGAAGATACCCAGGTTATACCAGCATGCTCCATATCCCTATATACAAGAAGATGTATAACTTATACCAGCTGTACATATATAATTATATACAGAAGATGCCCAGGTTATACCAGCATGCTCCATATCACTATATACAAGAAGATGTATAACTTATACCAGCTGTACATATATAATTATATACAGGAGATACCCAGGTTATACCAGCATGCTCCATATCACTATATACAAGAAGATGTATAACTTATACCAGCTGTACATATATAATTATATACAGAAGATACCCAGGTTATACCAGCTGTACATATATAATTATATACAGAAGATACCCAGGTTATACCAGTGTGCTCCATATCACTATATACAAGAAGATGTATAACTTATACCAGCTGTACATATATAATTATATACAGAAGATACCCAGGTTATACCAGCATGCTCCATATCACTGTATACAAGAAGATGTATAACTTATACCAGCTGTACATATATAATTATATACAGAAGATACCCAGGTTATACCAGCATGCTCCATATCACTGTATACAAGAAGATGTATAACTTATACCAGCTGTACATATATAATTATATACAGAAGATACCCAGGTTATACCAGCATGCTCCATATCACTATATACAAGAAGATGTATAACTTATATCAGCTGTACATATATAATTATATACAGGAGATACCCAGGTTATACCAGCGTGCTCAATATCACTATATACAGCAAGATGTATAACTTATACCAGCTGTGCATATATAATTATATACAGGAGATACCCAGGTTATACCAGTGTGCTCCATATCACTATATACAAGAAGATGTATAACTTATACCAGCTGTACATATATAATTATATACAGAAGATACCCAGGTTATACCAGCATGCTCCATATCACTATATACAAGAAGATATATAACTTATACCAGCTGTACATATATAATTATATACAGGAGATACCCAGGTTATACCAGCATGCTCCATATCACTATATACAAGAAGATGTATAACTTATACCAGCTGTACATATATAATTATATACAGAAGATACCCAGGTTATACCAGCGTGCTCCATATCACTATATACAAGAAGATGTATAACTTATACCAGCTGTACATATATAATTATATACAGAAGATACCCAGGTTATACCAGTGTGCTCCATATCACTATATACAAGAAGATGTATAACTTATACCAGCTGTACATATATAATTATATACAGAAGATACCCAGGTTATACCAGCATGCTCCATATCACTGTATACAAGAAGATGTATAACTTATACCAGCTGTACATATATAATTATATACAGAAGATACCCAGGTTATACCAGCATGCTCCATATCACTGTATACAAGAAGATGTATAACTTATACCAGCTGTACATATATAATTATATACAGAAGATACCCAGGTTATACCAGCATGCTCCATATCACTATATACAAGAAGATGTATAACTTATATCAGCTGTACATATATAATTATATATAGGAGATACCCAGGTTATACCAGCATGCTCCATATCACTATATACAGCAAGATGTATAACTTATACCAGCTGTGCATATATAATTATATACAGGAGATACCCAGGTTATACCAGTGTGCTCCATATCACTATATACAAGAAGATGTATAACTTATACCAGCTGTACATATATAATTATATACAGAAGATACCCAGGTTATACCAGCATGCTCCATATCACTATATACAAGAAGATATATAACTTATACCAGCTGTACATATATAATTATATACAGCAGATACCCAGGTTATACCAGCATGCTCCATATCATTATATACAAGAAGATGTATAACTTATACCAGCTGTACATATATAATTATATATACAGAAGATACCCAGGTTACACCAGTATGCTCCATATCACTATATATAAGAAGATATATAACTTATACCAGCTGTACATATATAATTATATACAGAAGATACCCAGGTTATACCAGCATGCTCCATATCACTATATACAGGACGATGTATAACTTATACCAGCTGTACATATATAATTATATACAGAAGATACCCAGGTTATACCAGCATCCTCTATATCACTATATACAAGAAGATGTATAACTTATACCAGCTGTACATATATAATTATATACAGAAGATACCCAGGTTATACCAGCATGCTCCATATCACTGTATACAAGAAGATGTATAACTTATACCAGCTGTACATATATAATTATATACAGAAGATACCCAGGTTATACCAGCATGCTCCATATCACTGTATACAAGAAGATGTATAACTTATACCAGCTGTACATATATAATTATATACAGAAGATACCCAGGTTATACCAGCATGCTCCATATCACTATATACAAGAAGATATATAACTTATACCAGCTGTACATATATAATTATATACAGGAGATACCCAGGTTATACCAGCATGCTCCAAATCACTATATACAAGAAGATGTATAACTTATACCAGCTGTACATATATAATTATATACAGAAGATACCCAGGTTATACCAGCATGCTCCATATCACTATATACAAGAAGATGTATAACTTATACCAGCTGTACATATATAATTATATACAGAAGATACCCAGGTTATACCAGTGTGCTCCATATCACTATATACAAGAAGATGTATAACTTATACCAGCTGTACATATATAATTATATACAGAAGATACCCAGGTTATACCAGCATGCTCCATATCCCTATATACAAGAAGATGTATAACTTATACCAGCTGTACATATATAATTATATACAGAAGATGCCCAGGTTATACCAGCATGCTCCATATCACTATATACAAGAAGATGTATAACTTATACCAGCTGTACATATATAATTATATACAGGAGATACCCAGGTTATACCAGCATGCTCCATATCACTATATACAAGAAGATGTATAACTTATACCAGCTGTACATATATAATTATATACAGAAGATACCCAGGTTATACCAGCTGTACATATATAATTATATACAGAAGATACCCAGGTTATACCAGTGTGCTCCATATCACTATATACAAGAAGATGTATAACTTATACCAGCTGTACATATATAATTATATACAGAAGATACCCAGGTTATACCAGCATGCTCCATATCACTGTATACAAGAAGATGTATAACTTATACCAGCTGTACATATATAATTATATACAGAAGATACCCAGGTTATACCAGCATGCTCCATATCACTGTATACAAGAAGATGTATAACTTATACCAGCTGTACATATATAATTATATACAGAAGATACCCAGGTTATACCAGCATGCTCCATATCACTATATACAAGAAGATGTATAACTTATATCAGCTGTACATATATAATTATATACAGGAGATACCCAGGTTATACCAGCGTGCTCAATATCACTATATACAGCAAGATGTATAACTTATACCAGCTGTGCATATATAATTATATACAGGAGATACCCAGGTTATACCAGTGTGCTCCATATCACTATATACAAGAAGATGTATAACTTATACCAGCTGTACATATATAATTATATACAGAAGATACCCAGGTTATACCAGCATGCTCCATATCACTATATACAAGAAGATATATAACTTATACCAGCTGTACATATATAATTATATACAGGAGATACCCAGGTTATACCAGCATGCTCCATATCACTATATACAAGAAGATGTATAACTTATACCAGCTGTACATATATAATTATATACAGAAGATACCCAGGTTATACCAGCGTGCTCCATATCACTATATACAAGAAGATGTATAACTTATACCAGCTGTACATATATAATTATATACAGAAGATACCCAGGTTATACCAGTGTGCTCCATATCACTATATACAAGAAGATGTATAACTTATACCAGCTGTACATATATAATTATATACAGAAGATACCCAGGTTATACCAGCATGCTCCATATCACTGTATACAAGAAGATGTATAACTTATACCAGCTGTACATATATAATTATATACAGAAGATACCCAGGTTATACCAGCATGCTCCATATCACTGTATACAAGAAGATGTATAACTTATACCAGCTGTACATATATAATTATATACAGAAGATACCCAGGTTATACCAGCATGCTCCATATCACTATATACAAGAAGATGTATAACTTATATCAGCTGTACATATATAATTATATATAGGAGATACCCAGGTTATACCAGCATGCTCCATATCACTATATACAGCAAGATGTATAACTTATACCAGCTGTGCATATATAATTATATACAGGAGATACCCAGGTTATACCAGTGTGCTCCATATCACTATATACAAGAAGATGTATAACTTATACCAGCTGTACATATATAATTATATACAGAAGATACCCAGGTTATACCAGCATGCTCCATATCACTATATACAAGAAGATATATAACTTATACCAGCTGTACATATATAATTATATACAGCAGATACCCAGGTTATACCAGCATGCTCCATATCATTATATACAAGAAGATGTATAACTTATACCAGCTGTACATATATAATTATATATACAGAAGATACCCAGGTTACACCAGTATGCTCCATATCACTATATATAAGAAGATATATAACTTATACCAGCTGTACATATATAATTATATACAGAAGATACCCAGGTTATACCAGCATGCTCCATATCACTATATACAGGACGATGTATAACTTATACCAGCTGTACATATATAATTATATACAGAAGATACCCAGGTTATACCAGCATCCTCTATATCACTATATACAAGAAGATGTATAACTTATACCAGCTGTACATATATAATTATATACAGAAGATACCCAGGTTATACCAGCATGCTCCATATCACTGTATACAAGAAGATGTATAACTTATACCAGCTGTACATATATAATTATATACAGAAGATACCCAGGTTATACCAGCATGCTCCATATCACTGTATACAAGAAGATGTATAACTTATACCAGCTGTACATATATAATTATATACAGAAGATACCCAGGTTATACCAGCATGCTCCATATCACTATATACAAGAAGATGTATAACTTATACCAGCTGTACATATATAATTATATACAGAAGATACCCAGGTTATACCAGCATGCTCCATATCACTATATACAAGAAGATATATAACTTATACCAGCTGTACATATATAATTATATACAGGAGATACCCAGGTTATACCAGCATGCTCCATATCATTATATACAAGAAGATGTATAACTTATACCAGCTGTACATATATAATTATATATACAGAAGATACCCAGGTTACACCAGTATGCTCCATATCACTATATATAAGAAGATATTTAACTTATACCAGCTGTACATATATAATTATATACAGAAGATACCCAGGTTATACCAGCATGCTCCATATCACTATATACAGGAAGATGTATAACTTATACCAGCTGTACATATATAATTATATACAGAAGATACCCAGGTTATACCAGCATGCTCTATATCACTATATACAAGAAGACGTATAACTTATACCAGCTGTACATATATAATTATATACAGAAGATACCCAGGTTATACCAGCATGCTCCATATCACTATATACAAGAAGATGTATAACTTATACCAGCTGCACATATATAATTATATACAGAAGATACCCAGGTTATACCAGCATGCTCCATATCACTATATACAAGAAGATGTATAACTTATACCAGCTGTACATATATAATTATATACAGAAGATGCCCAGGTTATACCAGCATGCTCCATATCACTATATACAAGAAGATGTATAACTTATACCAGCTGTACATATATAATTATATACAGAAGATACCCAGGTTATACCAGCATGCTCCATATCACTGTATACAAGAAGATGTATAACTTATACCAGCTGTACATATATAATTATATACAGAAGATACCCAGGTTATACCAGCATGCTCCATATCACTGTATACAAGAAGATGTATAACTTATACCAGCTGTACATATATAATTATATACAGAAGATACCCAGGTTATACCAGCATGCTCCATATCACTATATACAAGAAGATGTATAACTTATATCAGCTGTACATATATAATTATATACAGGAGATACCCAGGTTATACCAGCGTGCTCAATATCACTATATACAGCAAGATGTATAACTTATACCAGCTGTGCATATATAATTATATACAGGAGATACCCAGGTTATACCAGTGTGCTCCATATCACTATATACAAGAAGATGTATAACTTATACCAGCTGTACATATATAATTATATACAGAAGATACCCAGGTTATACCAGCATGCTCCATATCACTATATACAAGAAGATATATAACTTATACCAGCTGTACATATATAATTATATACAGGAGATACCCAGGTTATACCAGCATGCTCCATATCACTATATACAAGAAGATGTATAACTTATACCAGCTGTACATATATAATTATATACAGAAGATACCCAGGTTATACCAGCGTGCTCCATATCACTATATACAAGAAGATGTATAACTTATACCAGCTGTACATATATAATTATATACAGAAGATACCCAGGTTATACCAGTGTGCTCCATATCACTATATACAAGAAGATGTATAACTTATACCAGCTGTACATATATAATTATATACAGAAGATACCCAGGTTATACCAGCATGCTCCATATCACTGTATACAAGAAGATGTATAACTTATACCAGCTGTACATATATAATTATATACAGAAGATACCCAGGTTATACCAGCATGCTCCATATCACTATATACAAGAAGATATATAACTTATACCAGCTGTACATATATAATTATATACAGGAGATACCCAGGTTATACCAGCATGCTCCATATCATTATATACAAGAAGATGTATAACTTATACCAGCTGTACATATATAATTATATATACAGAAGATACCCAGGTTACACCAGTATGCTCCATATCACTATATATAAGAAGATATTTAACTTATACCAGCTGTACATATATAATTATATACAGAAGATACCCAGGTTATACCAGCATGCTCCATATCACTATATACAGGAAGATGTATAACTTATACCAGCTGTACATATATAATTATATACAGAAGATACCCAGGTTATACCAGCATGCTCTATATCACTATATACAAGAAGACGTATAACTTATACCAGCTGTACATATATAATTATATACAGAAGATACCCAGGTTATACCAGCATGCTCCATATCACTATATACAAGAAGATGTATAACTTATACCAGCTGCACATATATAATTATATACAGAAGATACCCAAGTTATACCAGCATGCTCCATATCACTATATACAAGAAGATGTATAACTTATACCAGCTGTACATATATAATTATATACAGAAGATGCCCAGGTTATACCAGCATGCTCCATATCACTATATACAAGAAGATGTATAACTTATACCAGCTGTACATATATAATTATATACAGGAGATACCCAGGTTATATCAGTGTGCCCCATATCATTATATACAAGAAGATGTATAACTTATACCAGCTGTACATGTATAATTATATACAGAAGATACCCAGGTTATACCAGCAAGCTCCATATCACTATATATAGGAATATGTATAACGTATACCAGCTGTGCATATATAATTATATACAGAATATACCCAGGTTACACCAGCATGCTCCATATCACTATATACAAGAAGATGTATAACTTATACCAGCTGCACATATATAATTATATACAGAAGATACCCAGGTTATATCAGCATGCTCCATATCACTATATACAAGAAGATGTATAACTTATACCAGCTGTACATATATAATTATATACAGAAGATACCCAGGTTATACCAGCATGCTCCATATCACTATATATAAGAAGATGTATAACTTATACCAGCTGTACATATATAATTATATACAGAAGATACCCAGGTTATACCAGCATGCTCCATATCACTATATACAGGAAGATGTATAACTTATACCAGCTGTACATATATAATTATATACAGAAGATACCCAGGTTATACCAGCATGCTCCATATCACTATATACAAGAAGATGTATAACTTATACCAGCTGTACATATATAATTATATATAGAAGATACCCAGGTTATACCAGCATGCTCCATATCACTATATACAGGAAGATGTATAACTTATACCAGCTGTACATATATAATTATATATAGAAGATACCCAGGTTATACCAGCATGCTCCATATCACTATATACAAGAAGATGTATAACTTATACCAGCTGTACATATATAATTATATATAGAAGATACCCAGGTTATACCAGCATGCTCCATATCACTATAAACAAGAAGATGTATAACTTATACCAGCTGTACATATATAATTATATACAGAAGATACCCAGGTTATACCAGTGTGCTCCATATCCCTATATACAAGAAGATATATAACTTATACCAGCTGTACATGTATAATTATATACAAAAGATACCCAGGTTATACCAGCATGCTCCATATCACTATATACAAGAAGATAAATAACTTATACCAGCTGTACATATATAATTATATACAGAAGATACCCAGGTTATACCAACATGCTCCATATCACTATATACAAGAAGATGTATAACTTATACCAGCTGTACATGTATAATTATATACAGAAGATACCCAGGTTATACCAGCATGCTCCATATCACTATATATAGGAATATGTATAACGTATACCAGCTGTACATATATAATTATATACAGAATATACCCAGGTTACACCAGCATGCTCCATATCACTATATACAAGAAGATGTATAACTTATACCAGCTGCACATATATAATTATATACAGAAGATACCCAGGTTATATCAGCATGCTCCATATCACTATATACAAGAAGATGTATAACTTATACCAGCTGTACATATATAATTATATACAGAAGATACCCAGGTTATACCAGCATGCTCCATATCACTATATATAAGAAGATGTATAACTTATACCAGCTGTACATATATAATTATATACAGTAGATACCCAGGTTATACCAGCATGCTCCATATCACTATATACAGGAAGATGTATAACTTATACCAGCTGTACATATATAATTATATACAGAAGATACCCAGGTTATACCAGCATGCTCCATATCACTATATACAAGAAGATGTATAACTTATACCAGCTGTACATATATAATTATATACAGAAGAACCCAGGTTATACCAGCATGCTCCATATCACTATATACAAGAAGATGTATAACTTATATCAGCTGTACATATATAATTATATACAGGAGATACCCAGGTTATACCAGCATGCTCCATATCACTATATACAGCAAGATGTATAACTTATACCAGCTGTGCATATATAATTATATACAGGAGATACCCAGGTTATACCAGTGTGCTCCATATCACTATATACAAGAAGATGTATAACTTATACCAGCTGTACATATATAATTATATACAGAAGATACCCAGGTTATACCAGCATGCTCCATATCACTATATACAAGAAGATATATAACTTATACCAGCTGTACATATATAATTATATACAGGAGATACCCAGGTTATACCAGCATGCTCCATATCATTATATACAAGAAGATGTATAACTTATACCAGCTGTACATATATAATTATATATACAGAAGATACCCAGGTTACACCAGTATGCTCCATATCACTATATATAAGAAGATATTTAACTTATACCAGCTGTACATATATAATTATATACAGAAGATACCCAGGTTATACCAGCATGCTCCATATCACTATATACAGGAAGATGTATAACTTATACCAGCTGTACATATATAATTATATACAGAAGATACCCAGGTTATACCAGCATGCTCTATATCACTATATACAAGAAGACGTATAACTTATACCAGCTGTACATATATAATTATATACAGAAGATACCCAGGTTATACCAGCATGCTCCATATCACTATATACAAGAAGATGTATAACTTATACCAGCTGCACATATATAATTATATACAGAAGATACCCAGGTTATACCAGCATGCTCCATATCACTATATACAAGAAGATGTATAACTTATACCAGCTGTACATATATAATTATATACAGAAGATGCCCAGGTTATACCAGCATGCTCCATATCACTATATACAAGAAGATGTATAACTTATACCAGCTGTACATATATAATTATATACAGAAGATACCCAGGTTATATCAGCATGCTCCATATCATTATATACAAGAAGATGTATAACTTATACCAGCTGTACATGTATAATTATATACAGAAGATACCCAGGTTATACCAGCATGCTCCATATCACTATATATAGGAATATGTATAACGTATACCAGCTGTACATATATAATTATATACAGAATATACCCAGGTTACACCAGCATGCTCCATATCACTATATACAAGAAGATGTATAACTTATACCAGCTGCACATATATAATTATATACAGAAGATACCCAGGTTATATCAGCATGCTCCATATCACTATATACAAGAAGATGTATAACTTATACCAGCTGTACATATATAATTATATACAGAAGATACCCAGGTTATTACCAGCATGCTCCATATCACTATATATAAGAAGATGTATAACTTATACCAGCTGTACATATATAATTATATACAGAAGATACCCAGGTTATACCAGCATGCTCCATATCACTATATACAGGAAGATGTATAACTTATACCAGCTGTACATATATAATTATATACAGAAGATACCCAGGTTATACCAGCATGCTCCATATCACTATATACAAGAAGATGTATAACTTATACCAGCTGTACATATATAATTATATATAGAAGATACCCAGGTTATACCAGCATGCTCCATATCACTATATACAGGAAGATGTATAACTTATACCAGCTGTACATATATAATTATATATAGAAGATACCCAGGTTATACCAGCATGCTCCATATCACTATATACAAGAAGATGTATAACTTATACCAGCTGTACATATATAATTATATATAGAAGATACCCAGGTTATACCAGCATGCTCCATATCACTATAAACAAGAAGATGTATAACTTATACCAGCTGTACATATATAATTATATACAGAAGATACCCAGGTTATACCAGTGTGCTCCATATCCCTATATACAACAAGATATATAACTTATACCAGCTGTACATGTATAATTATATACAGAAGATACCCAGGTTATACCAGCATGCTCCATATCACTATATACAAGAAGATATATAACTTATACCAGCTGTACATATATAATTATATACAGAAGATACCCAGGTTATACCAACATGCTCCATATCACTATATACAAGAAGATGTATAACTTATACCAGCTGTACATATATAATTATATACAGAACATACCCAGGTTATACCAGCATGCTCCATATCACTATATACAAGAAGATGTATAACTTATACCAGCTGTACATATATAATTATATACAGAAGATACCCAGGTTATACCAGCATGCTCCATGTCACTATATACAAGACGTATAACTTATACCAGCCGTACATATATAATTATATACAGAAGATACCCAGGTTATACCAGCATGCTCCATATCACTATATACAAGAAGATGTATAACTTATACCAGCTGTACATATATAATTATATACAGAAGAACCCAGGTTATACCAGCATGCTCCATATCACTATATACAAGAAGATGTATAACTTATATCAGCTGTACATATATAATTATATACAGGAGATACCCAGGTTATACCAGCATGCTCCATATCACTATATACAGCAAGATGTATAACTTATACCAGCTGTGCATATATAATTATATACAGGAGATACCCAGGTTATACCAGTGTGCTCCATATCACTATATACAAGAAGATGTATAACTTATACCAGCTGTACATATATAATTATATACAGAAGATACCCAGGTTATACCAGCATGCTCCATATCACTATATACAAGAAGATATATAACTTATACCAGCTGTACATATATAATTATATACAGGAGATACCCAGGTTATACCAGCATGCTCCATATCATTATATACAAGAAGATGTATAACTTATACCAGCTGTACATATATAATTATATATACAGAAGATACCCAGGTTACACCAGTATGCTCCATATCACTATATATAAGAAGATATTTTAACTTATACCAGCTGTACATATATAATTATATACAGAAGATACCCAGGTTATACCAGCATGCTCCATATCACTATATACAAGAAGATGTATAACTTATACCAGCTGTACATATATAATTATATATAGAAGATACCCAGGTTATACCAGCATGCTCCATATCACTATAAACAAGAAGATGTATAACTTATACCAGCTGTACATATATAATTATATACAGAAGATACCCAGGTTATACGAGTGTGCTCCATATCCCTATATACAAGAAGATATATAACTTATACCAGCTGTACATGTATAATTATATACAGAAGATACCCAGGTTATACCAGCATGCTCCATATCACTATATACAAGAAGATATATAACTTATACCAGCTGTACATATAAATTATATACAGAAGATACCCAAGTTATACCAACATGCTCCATATCACTATATACAAGAAGATGTATAACTTACACCAGCTGTACATATATAATTATATACAGAACATACCCAGGTTTTACCAGCATGCTCCATATCACTATATACAAGAAGATGTATAACTTATACCAGCTGTACATATATAATTATATACAGAAGATACCCAGGTTATACCAGCATGCTCCATGTCACTATATACAAGATGTATAACTTATACCAGCCATACATATATAATTATATACAGAAGATACCCAGGTTATACCAGCATGCTCCATATCACTATATACAAGAAGATGTATAACTTATACCAGCTGTACATATATAATTATATACAGAAGAACCCAGGTTATACCAGCATGCTCCATATCACTATATACAAGAAGATGTATAACTTATATCAGCTGTACATATATAATTATATACAGGAGATACCCAGGTTATACCAGCATGCTCCATATCACCATATACAGCAAGATGTATAACTTATACCAGCTGTGCATATATAATTATATACAGGAGATACCCAGGTTATACCAGTGTGCTCCATATCACTATATACAAGAAGATGTATAACTTATACCAGCTGTACATATATAATTATATACAGAAGATACCCAGGTTATACCAGCATGCTCCATATCACTATATACAAGAAGATATATAACTTATACCAGCTGTACATATATAATTATATACAGGAGATACCCAGGTTATACCAGCATGCTCCATATCATTATATACAAGAAGATGTATAACTTATACCAGCTGTACATATATAATTATATATACAGAAGATACCCAGGTTACACCAGTATGCTCCATATCACTATATATAAGAAGATATTTAACTTATACCAGCTGTACATATATAATTATATACAGAAGATACCCAGGTTATACCAGCATGCTCCATATCACTATATACAGGAAGATGTATAACTTATACCAGCTGTACATATATAATTATATACAGAAGATACCCAGGTTATACCAGCATGCTCTATATCACTATATACAAGAAGACGTATAACTTATACCAGCTGTACATATATAATTATATACAGAAGATACCCAGGTTATACCAGCATGCTCCATATCACTATATACAAGAAGATGTATAACTTATACCAGCTGCACATATATAATTATATACAGAAGATACCCAGGTTATACCAGCATGCTCCATATCACTATATACAAGAAGATGTATAACTTATACCAGCTGTACATATATAATTATATACAGAAGATGCCCAGGTTATACCAGCATGCTCCATATCACTATATACAAGAAGATGTATAACTTATACCAGCTGCACATATATAATTATATACAGAAGATA